>NW_005434553.1:34142-38376 GCF_000315625.1 Guillardia theta CCMP2712
AGGAGAGGAGGAGGAGAGGAGAGGAGAGGAGAATGCGTTGTTGGAAAGTGACGGTAAAATGTTCAGAGAGCGCGAGCTGAGATTGAGAAGGTACAAGAGATGCAGACCAAGCATGCGGAGGCACAACAAAAGCATCCGAAGCAACAAGACGGTCAGAAATGATGTCGATGACGATGATGGTGTTGATGTTGTTGATGATGATGATGATGATGATGATGTTGTTGTTGTTGTTGTTTATGATGATTGTGGTGGTGATGGTGGTAAGGTTCTTGTTCTTGTTCTTGTTCTTGTTCCTGTTCTTTTTCTTGTTCTTTTTCTTGTTTTTTCACGATGATGATTATAGAGATGAGGATGAGGAGGAGGAGAGAGGATCTAACACGTGCGATGCCAGCGACTGCCGATAACCAACCAAAGAGCAAATTGGACAGATGGGTCAAGAAAGTACAGGTGATGGGAGGAGGCGAACGAGGAAGAAACATGAAAGTTGGCAGTGGAGGCAGAGATGATTTCAGGCATGCTTGTGTGTGTGTGACGGGGATTGTGAGGGAGAGGGAGAGGGAGGGCAGCAGCAGCAGCACCACCACCACCACCACCACCACCAACAACAACAACGACAACAACAAGATAAAGCTCACGATTGTTGGTGGAATCAGGATGGAAACTCGACGAGCAATGGCGCTGATGACACGAAGGCTTCCAAGTTGGATCGATGGCTCAAGAGGTCGCAAGGAGAGCAGAATGAAGGCGCACAGGAGGAGGGGAAAGCAGTCAAGGAGGAGAAGGTGGAGAGAGAACAACTGCCCCAAATGACTGTGGTGATTTTGAGCACTTTGTTGTTGTTGCTCTTCCTGTCTTTGAAGTTTGTTTGAGCAGCAAGAAGCTCTGAAGGGCGAAGATGCTCAACAGTTTGCACAAAGGTGAAGCTGCAGAGCCTTATTTCACTGCCTTTCTCTCTCCCCTCTCCTCTCCTCTCCTCTCCTCTCCTCTCCTCTCCCCTCCTCTCCTCTTCTCCCCTCTCCTCTCCTCTCCTCTCCTCTCCTCCTCTCACCCCCGATGCAGGCAGTCCGCTTTGCTCTCAAACTGCATGGCTGATGAGCCGGCCGACCCAACCTGAGACAGCCCGGTTCAGTTACACAAGAGGTTCCTTCACTTCCAACCCTTATAGTCAAATCATGAGCACAATAGTCAATTTATTCACTGTACTGACATCTCAGTGGCCCCGCCCGCGACCGGACCTCATCGGGTCCCGGGCCCCGGGTCACACGGCACTGAGGTCACGAGGGGGAAGAGGGCTTGAGTGTAATCCCGAACTAAAACTATATAACATAAAAGTGACCAGCACTATCAGACAAGAGCCTCGTACAAAAACGAAAAAGAGTCTTTTTCGCTTCTCACTTCCAGCATATCCGAAACCACCACCCACCCCTCTACTCCCCGTACTACTATTACCCGGTCAACCCCCATCCCCCACCGTCTTTTCAGGGGAGGAGGAGGAGTACCTTGAATTCCGAGTGTCATGCACCGCCAGTCGTAACACCCCTAGGGTCATGGGGTGTAAAAGAGGGGACATGAGGGGGTGCGGGGATAGCACTTGTAGCGTGATCGATTTGAAGCCAGTCAAGAGGGGGTAGGGGGTCATCCCCTTGGTATGGGTGGTAGGGGTATGTACAAGTCGTTTTTGGCATTCCGATTTTCATTGACCACCGGTCCTAATGTTGTGAAACGAACATTCCAGAGGGGGTAAGGGGTCATCCCGGTCAGTACAGGAGGTAGGGGTGTTCCTCTTGTACAAGTTGTTTTTGGAATTCCGATTTTCATCGACCACCGGTCCTAAAGCCACTCCAATGTTCGTTCGTTCTCCAGGCCCCACCCCGGGTCCCCCTGTAGCTTCGGTCAACTCAGACAACCACCCCCTGTACCATATTTAATCACCCCACCCTTGTAGAGTCGTCAGAGGAAATATGCCGCTGGTAACCCTACCCCCTGTAACTCCCACACCCTGAACGTCAGACCTTCGGGAACCCACCCCCACCTCCATGATATCAGTTTCTTGCTTACTTTACTTCCGAAAAAAATAATTAAAATACTTTTAAAGAACCCCACCCCAGGATTCAGCTTTACCGCGGCTACCACCACGACAAGCGGAATAAAATGACCCCCACCCCTGCAATGAAACTTAGCACCCCCTATGATGCGTAGTCGAGAATATCTGCTCCTCTTGACCCTACCCTTTGATTCATCACCCACCTTTTTCCCCATTCTATGCGGATATCAACAGGGTCACTGAGGGGGGTTGTGTACCCCCTACCCCTCTTTTTACAATTACACCGAGCATACCCACCCTTTATTTTGAGGGGGTCATGAAGATTCTCACCACCCACCTCCCGAACCCTACCCCCTCAGTTTGTGACCCCATGCCACAAGGTGCTGATGCGCGGAAAGTTACACCAGCGGTAGAGGAGCGAGTTGGCGAAGGAGGGAGACTTGCGAACAAGAGACATGGAGGAAGAGAGAAACGAGGGGAGGAGAGAGGAGGAGGAGTTAAGAATGAGGAAGAAGAGGAGGAGAGGAAGGATGAATACAAAGGATCGGCGCATGATTGCATGTTGGTTGGTTGTAAGCAAGTTTGACACTTTGCCTTGCAGACCTCTTCAGATCCGCTCATTCGGCAAACTTAGGGGAACCAAGAGAGGACTGAAGCTCAGCATTGTTCGAAGCCTCCAGTGTCCATACTTGCATACTCAAACAAACTGGATCATGGTAAGGCCATCCGCGTCGGAGGAGAATCGAAACATCGCTCTGAGCTTCGCCAAGATGGTGCGCACCATTGCTTCCACCAGTTTGTCGCCTCCTCGACCCTGACTGGATGCCTGCAGATCACGACGCCGACTGAAGACATGACAGAGAAGAGCGTGGTCCTGCGATCAGGGAGCTGGTCGATCTACAGCGCGCTGTCGGAATGCTGCCCATGGACCATTCGCAATCACGACCCCGTCACGGGGCGGTGTGGGTTAACGGAGATCGAGTTCAACAAGACTCTGGAGAAGAATGGCTTCAAGAAGATCAGAGACAGGAGCTCTAGCTTCAAGTGGTTGGAGCAGATCGAGGAGGTGGACATGAAGAGTAAGCTTGCCCTGAAAGCTTTGTTCTGGTTGTCCTAACGTGTCGTTGCAGACGCCAGGTACTTCTTTGCCGGAAGACGGTGGAAGAATCCAGACATTCACTCGGAGTACCTGGAGCTGAAGGAAGGATGGGAGTCGATCCGAGCGTCCTGCCCTTACGCACACCTTCCTCTGGGGGGGAGGTGCTCCTTTCAGAACCTAGTGTCCGTTTGTCGCAAGTTTCACAACGGCTGGAACTGCATCATCCGCTGCGTTCAGCGACCGTTGAAGAGGAAAATTCCTGGTCTCCTATCAAGCTGCGGCGAGCAGGGGAAGAGAGCGCGGAAGGGATGTGGAGGCAGGCAGGGCAGGAAGGCAAGCTGTGGGAGCTTGTTCTTGCAGGACCCGCCATGTTTGCGAGCGCTGGAGCAGGGGGAGTCAAGCTCTACAGACTTGGGGGGAAGGAGCCAGGCATTGAAGGTCGAATCCTGCTTCGCTCTTGCAGACAGCTTCGTTGTCCACGAGGTGAGGAGAGATTGCGAAGTGAAGGCAGGGGTTGACGTCCGGCAGGAGGAGGAGAAGGTGGACTCTTGCCCTGCTCACCGGACGACGAGTCTGGTCACAACGTTGATGTCGGAGCCTACGAGTAGCTCTCAGAGCTTTCATGTCGACCAGGAAGATTGTTTGAGCTTGATCCGCTGCGATGCGGACGAGGATAAGGTGAATGTCTGCTTTGACAGCATCCTCCACTCGAGCCTCGCGTCCTACTTCTTGGCGGGACAGCAAGATGTAGAGAACTTTGTGGAGGAGATCGGAGAGGACCTGAAGGAGAAGAGGGGAACGATGAACATTGCTCTTGCGAGCGACGAGGCGATGCTGCCGCTAGACTCCACGTCGTTCTTGCAGAGCTGGCTATGAGGACGAGAGTTGTCACATTTTTGGTTGTACAACGTGCTCGTCTCGCCTTGTTTGCATAGCAACATAACACCAGGCCTTAAGAAACATTCATCGGGCTTCTATGACACAGAATGAATAAAATTTCCTCCTCCACTCACACATCCCCTCACTCACTCACTCACATCCCTTCCTTTCTATCCCATGCCTCCCTCCCCTCCTCTCCTCTCCTATCTCTC
>NW_005434553.1:45470-47715 GCF_000315625.1 Guillardia theta CCMP2712
TGGCGTCAGCGAGCGAGCGAGCAGCGGCGGCGGCGGCGGCAGCAGCATGGCAGGACGAGTCACCTGCGGCAGATATCCTCGTAGATGACAAAGTAGAGGCCAAAGGACGGCGCATCCCGCACCATGGTCATGAGCAGGCCGCTGTAAAGCAGCCAACAGTCACTGGCTGGTCCAACTCCCTCCATGGTCCTCACCGAGTGGGACCATGCTTGCCCAAGACTCCATGCTCCCTCACCATCCTCTTAATGATTCGCAGCTCCTCTACTACATGCCCCTTGCTCTTCACGTCCAGCTGTGCGATGCACTTCACCTTTCGTGTCCACGGGTCACCCGTCGCTCCTCCTCCTCCTGTTCTTGCTATTTTCCCTCCCACTACCCCTCGCCCTTCCCCTTCCCCTTCCCCTTTCTTCTTCTTCTTCTTCTCCTCCTCCTCCTCCTCCACTCGTCGCCGCCTCCTACCAGCTCTGTCGGTCCAGTTATGAAAGCAGAGCCAACCCCAGCTGCAACCCCAGCAGCAAAAATCTCTTTGAGACTCAGCTCTTCAGCCCCATGCCTGCCGGACAGAAGATGCATCAGCTCCTGCTCCTGCTCCTGCTACTGCTACTGCTACTGCTGCCTGCTGCTGCTCATGCTGCTGTTGCTGCTGCTGCTGCTGCTTCTCCTTCTCCTCCTCGTACTCCTCCTGCCGCACCTGCTTCTCATCCACTTACAGGTGGTCTCATACGAGAGGAAGAGAACAGCATTCATCGCTCCAACCTGCCCATCCACATCATCTCCAGTCAACTTGTTCCCTCCCCTAGGTACAGTCAGCGTCGGCGAGGCAACTCCCTTGAAGAAACCTCTGACACCTGAAGCACAGCAGCTCAATCATCCCCGTCACACATCTCACTGCTCCCACCTTCTCCTCTCAGTGTTGAGGTCGTACATGTCCAGATGCCTAGTGGGACCTTGGCTGCCTGCGAGGTTTCGGCGTACTGGCCGCCGTTCTGAAGACGAATACGAATGGTGTCGATCGGCTGTTGTAGACAATAAGGAAGTGAACGAGGAGGAGGAGGAGGAGGAGGAGGAGGAGGAGGGAAGAGGAGGGAGGAGGAGGAGAGGTAAACAACCAAGAGATCAACACCAGCAGTAGCAGCAACTAGAGCAGGAGCAGGAGCAGGAGCAGGAGCAGGAGCAGGAGCAGGAGCAGGAGCAGGAGCAGGAGCAGGAGCAGGAGATTCATCAGCAGTGGGAGAAGGAGTAGCAGCAGCAGCTACGTGCCTGCGTGAATATAATTCCAGCAGCACCCGCTATTCCACCGGCAATGAGCTCAGACAAGAAAGTCATGTTGTACTTGTCTCGCTTCAAGCTCGGTGAAGTCTGGAAGGAGGAACTGTTTCTTCTCGCATCATCCTTGACTTCGATGTGGTTTCATCTGCAATGTGACGTTCACTCGTACTCCTAGAGCTCCAATGTGAAGTTGTTGGCAAACTTGCACGTAAGAAGTTATTGTCTTCACTTCGTCATTGTCTACATGGCCTAGAATCTGATTCGACATGTTCGTCGACAGAGAGAGAGAGTATGGTGAGGTCATGAGCATGATCTATCTGGAGCAGAATGGAGAGAGAAGCGACGCGAGAGGGGAGGAGCGACGGAGGGATGCAGCATGTGTGTGTGAGCTTTTGGGAAGGGCGGGGGTGGGGGTGAGAAGAGGAGAGGAGAGGACAGGGAGCAGAGCAGAGCAGAGCAAAGAAAAGCAGAGGGAGGAGCGAAGAGAGGAGCGAAGAGAGCAGAGCAGGGCAGGGCAGGGCAGGGCAGGGCAGAGCAGAGCAGAGCAGAGCAGAGCAGAGCAGAGCAGAGCAGAGCAGAGCAGAGCAGAGCAGAGCAGAGCAGGGCAGAGCAGAGCAGAGCAGAGCAGAGCAGAGCAGAGCAGAGCAGAGCAGAGCAGGGCTGAGCAGAGCAGAGCAGCGCAGCGCAGAGTTAGAGCAGCGCAGAGCAGAGCAGAAGCAGAGCAGAGCAGAATAAGGTCTTTGTTTTATCTGATCTATAGCAGAATCATATCAGAGCTGAATCATGAGCAGAGCAGAGCGAGGGATTTTTCATCATTCGAGTCTCTCGACTTTGTCGCGAACAGCTTCTTGGGCGGCTTGCCGGACTCCTTGTGCCAAGGGATCCTTGCCATGCACCCTTCATCCCCCACTTATGACCTTTTCTAAAAAAACCAAATTATTTTTGGTTTTGACACATGTTTTCCTTGGTTTTTTTT
>NW_005434553.1:47815-49165 GCF_000315625.1 Guillardia theta CCMP2712
CGAGACCGGGCCTCCTCCCTCCCCCCCCCCCTCCCTCCCCCTCCTCCTCTCTCCTCCTCCTCCTCGGGCCTCGTCGTCCTCCTCTTTACTCTCCTCCTTCCTCCCTGCAAGCTCAATGGCACTACCTCCCACCTACTACCTGGATCCTCGTGCCTGCTGACTCATAATTCGCTCTTGCTACCTCTTCCTCTTTCTGGCATCGCGAGGAGGATCTTACCCTCCCTCTCCCGGCTTTAATTTCTCTGCCGCATCTCCTCGTTTCTCCTCGCCATCGCTACCTGCCCGCCCTGGTCCTCCTCTTGACCTCTTCGATCCTTTGCTCGCACAGGATGCGTGCGACACAAGACGTAACCGCACGCTGCGAGCAAGGGGGACTTTAAAGGATGGGTCATGAGGTCCGAGCTGTAAGTAAGGAACGTCACTCGCTTGTATCAGAGCATCGCAGAGCAGGAGGACGGGATGACTTGAGTTGACTGTATCGTGCTCTAGTGGTTCTTTCTGCTTGGCTCTCAGGAGAGGAGCTACTGGAGATCGGGCCCGCTCGCTGCAGCTCTAGAGCAGGAGAGCACCGGATAGCAGCAGCGCTAGCATGAACAGCGCTCCTCCTCCCCACGGGGCCCTACTCGTATCAGCCTTCGTCCTCGTGTTCCTTGCAGACCCTGGAGGAGCGGTGAACACATGGATGCAAGTTCCCATCCCCGAGTACATCTCCTGCTCCCTCCCGCTCTGCGACCCCCTCTGTGAGAACCTTGAGAGCGTCCTAGGCGAGATCTGCCCTCGAACCGCTTCCACAAACCTTATGCTCTTTGGCGGCATCCCCGGACCAGACGCGTGCTACAAGGAGGTTCAGGGGTGGGTGTCTGGCCCGAAACCCAGCGCGAGTGAGAGGAGGAGAAGAGGGAGGAAGGTGCAGTGACACGTTCCTAGGTGACCCGACGGGCTGTGGCCCCTGCCTGCTGCAGTCGGAGAAGTCAAGGTGTAACGTGAACTCGGGAGCAGGGAGAGGATACAGCGCTGGAGGGCCGATCGCTCGGACAGGTTCTGTTAGAGGAGGAGGAAGAGGAGGAGGAGGAGGAGGAGGAGGAAAGGTTGGGGGGGGGGGGGGAGGGGCCAAGGGGGAAAGAGGAAGAGGTCACTCGAAGAAGTGGCCCCCCTATGATCGTGGATGAAACTCCCCTCCCCTCTGACTACATCGGTGCCACTATTCTCCTCATCTTCCGGGGGGAAGGACATCAACCGAAACCTTCTTTACCTCTTTCTGGTGGTAATTTTATTTAAAACTTGCCCCCGTGTTTCAAATAAAACCAGCCAAACCTATGTACAAGGTCTCCTTTTTTAAGGGGCCCGAAC
>NW_005434553.1:49552-53518 GCF_000315625.1 Guillardia theta CCMP2712
GGGAGGAGGAGGAGGAGGACGGGAGGGACGGGGCGGGGAGGGGTAGGGTGGGGGGGGGGGCAGGGCTGATGGACGGAGAGGAGGGGGAGCTGATGGAGGGCACTAGGTAGTGTACGGGGGTCTATCTCCGAACTGCACAGACTACTGCGACGATCTGTGGTACTACGACATCATGGCGAACCACTGGTACATGCTGTACGGGGAGTGGTGGGGCCAAGACCGGACGTGGCAGAGAATGTGGGACTACGCGGCGTACGGGCAGCAGCATCCGTCGAAGAGATTCGGGCACAACGCAGTGCTGTCAAACAACTTCCTCTTCGTCTTCGGGGGCTTCAAGAACGGCACCTTCGACGCCTGTTGCGGTTACGACTGGGTCGTGTGTGGTGCACCCAACAACCTCGTCCCGATCTTTCCCAGCTCAGGGTGCGGGTTCCTGCATGACATGTGGTCGGCGGACACGCTCAAGTACGAGCCGTTCCAGACTCTCATCTCGCTCAACAAGCACGCGACTCAGTCCAGCACCCTCGGGACAGGAGTCGCAGCGCTGGCAGTGGACGGGAACACGAGCGGGTACTACTCGGACACGTGGGCGAACTCAGTCACGCTGACAAACAGCGACGACGAGGCCTGGTGGCAGGTCGACCTCGGGCAGAGCTACATCATACGGAACATGACCATCTACAACCGACTCGACGCCTTCTCGGAAAGGCTCCAGAACTTTTACGTGCTGTTTGCAACGGTCCCGTTCCAGTCAGATTGGCTGCGAGACATTCTGATAGACCCTCTTGTATTCAAGACGCATGTCATGTACGTTCAAGATCTGCAGTCTCTTGATCTGGACATCACAGCGAGGTACGTCAGGATACAACTAGCAGGCACAAACTACCTCTCCCTTGCCGAAGTTCAGATCTGGGGGCACCCGCTGGTGCAAGCATGGCAGAGCATGGAAGGGATGAAGAAATGGACGCAGGTCCTGCCCAACAGTGACATCTATCCCTACGGAAGGTTCGCAGCCACTCTCACCATGTACAACGAGCACACAGCCCTCCTGTTCGGGGGGATGGTGAAGGAGACTCCTTACTTCCTCGACGACACCTGGACTTGCACCCTCCCTGATGTCAACCAGACCACACAGCAAGTTGCCTGGTCCAGGCTGAGCATGAAGAAGCAGCAACCTCAGAACACGTTCCCTGTCGGGAGGTACGGGCATGCCGCAGCCTTCTCGCCTGTCTGCTCCTTGGGGTATGACATCGAACTCGGCGTGCTAGACGGGACTATCGTGCTCAACCGGGTGACTGGATCCGTCCCGGGATATGTCTACCCAGGTAACCCCCAGCAGACACCCTGGTGCCGAGGGCAGATCATCATCCATGGAGGGAGGACGAGCGCGAATCGAGACACCACAGACATCGCCTACCCCTCGGGGTTCCTGCCGGACATGTGGATCTACAACGTGTCGAGCGAGACTATCAGTCAGGTGAACTTCTCGCGGAGCTCTGGCTTCCCGAGCGCCCGAGCCCATCACGCCATCGTCCTGCACAAGGACTGGCTCATCCTGTACGGGGGGACCAGCGACTCCTGCCCCGGCTCCACCTGCGGGGACCTGTGGATGTACAACGTGTCGGGCCCCAACTCCTGCCCTAACGACTGCAACGGGCATGGCACGTGCGAGTGGGGGTTCTGTATCTGCGATGCGGGCTTCAAGGCCGTGGACTGCTCGGAGCTGAGCTGCCCACAAGCTCAGTGCTCGTTCAGCTACTCCGATCACTGGCTGACGTGCCTCGAGTGTCACAACCAGTACGAGCCCTCCCTTCCTCAGTTGCTTCCTCTCTTTGTACCCCCTTCTACTCTTCGTGCCTTGCTCTTCTTTCTTCTTGTGCTGAAGGCTTTGCAGTGGTCTCTGCAACACGAGCGGGTTCTGCTTGTGCAACCAGGGATGGGGCGGAGAGTCTTGTCAGCTCATCAGCTGCCCAGGTCAGCCCCGACTACTTTTCTCCCCACCCCTCCTCTTCCTCTTCCTCTTCCTCTTCCTCTTCCTCTCCTCTCCTCTCCTCTCCTCTCCTCTCCTCTCCTCTCCTCTCCTCTCCTCTCCTCTCCTCTCCTCTCCTCTCCTCTCCTCTCCTCTCCTCTCTCCTCATCTCATCTCGTTTCGTTTTCTCTGTCTCACTCGGGTTGTCAGGGAACTGCTCGGGCCACGGGACCTGCAAGCTCGGAGGGACGTGCGACTGCGACCCAAACTTTGGAGGGCCCGACTGCTTCGTTGCCTTCTGCCCCAACAACTGCACCACGTGGAGCGATGGGTACGACTCGGGGGCGCAGGGGGAGTGTGTCATCACCAGGAACCCGTAAGAGCAGCTCAACGAGCAGGTTATCAGGCTGAGACGCGTCAAACTGACTTGTTTCTGTCAGACCATGCTGCGGAAACGAGCCGGACTGTGTTCAGGTACTTGTGATCGCGTTCCCTTCAAGAGTTTTGACAAGTTCCTTCAAGACGTCAAAGTCGCCAAGCCCCTGTATATCTAGAAACCCCAACTATATCCCTCCTCATCAAGTCTCCGCTACCTGCGTCTGCTCCGACACGTACGTGGCCCCCTCCCCCTATCTAACCTTCCTGGTCCACCTCGCTCCTCCTCGCTCCTCCTCCGTCCTCTCTTGTCCACCTCATGGCTGATCGATTCTCAGCTACACTGGGATCGACTGCTCTCAGACCATCGCCGACGTCATCATCAGCCAGCAGCTGGCCAAGGGCGTTCAGAAAAGCGCCGGCTGTTTCGCCTCGCACAGTGAAGTGTATACCGTGGAGGCAGAGGGTTTGAGGATCAGAAAGATCTCCGAGCTTCAAGGTCATCCCCCCCCTGCCTTGCCGTCCCCTCGTCTCCTGACCTCTCGCCTGTAGTGGGGGACACAATCTTGACCATGAACGATGCTGGGAAGGTGCTGGAGGCTTGCGATGGTGTGACTAGATGTGACTCGACCCTGTCAAGCAGCTGGACAGCACACGCGTGATCTTCTTGCACGACCATCCCGACCAAGTCGAGACCAACAAGATCTCCTTCCTCTCCAGCGAGGGCCTCGTGTCCACGTTGGAGCTGACAGGTCAGGAGGAACCCTTCCTCCTCCTCCTCCTCCTCCTCGTCCTCCTCCTCCTCCTCCTTCCCGTCCTCCTCGTCCTCGTCCTCCTCCACCACCCCTGACGCAATCGCAGACTGGCACGCAGTCTCGTCGGAGGTAACATGCACAGGAAGGAACAACTGCGGCATCCGTCTTATGTACGGCCACGAGATGAAGCGAGGACATGGGATAGTGAGGAGGAACGGAGGTATCTCGTCCATGCCTGCTGTGAACTCTCCCTCCTCCTCCTCACTCTTTCGCTGCAGACTCGTTCGATACCGCCCGCGTCATCAGCATCGAGCGAGGCTTGTCCAGAGTTCGCTACATCGTGACCGGCAACGATCGACTGGTGGTCAACCAGGTGCTTTCGCTCCCCCACACCTCAGAGTCGGCTCACACCTCCAGCAGGCGCTGGGGATCGTGTACAGCACTGCTCTTGCTAGCCTTGAAAGCCTTCCCTTCCGCTTCCTGTTTTGGTTGTCTCCCACCTTGCTCTCGCATCCTGCCACAAGTACTGCCATCCTCCTCCCTGTCTGTGCGTGACGCTGCTGACTGCAGGAAAGAGCCTCGAGACGGTTCTCGAATCGCCAGCTCTGCGAGCAGCAGAAATGTTGTTCAATCACCTGGTTGGGATGCTGCCGGCATGGAAACAGGGAAGTCAGTCTGGATCAGAACTAATGGCTGGTCGTACTAGAAGCAATGAGTTGGAATCATAACGTGTTTACCAGTCATGAACAGGATTATGTACATGATATAACGAAAGTTTGTGTAATGATTATTGATCGACTCCTCCCCTTCCGTCTTCTCCCCTCCCCTCCCCCTCCCCTCCCCTCCCTTCTCCTCCCCTCCCCTCCC
>NW_005434553.1:56118-80460 GCF_000315625.1 Guillardia theta CCMP2712
AAGAGCTCGCAACTGACGCCTGACCGACACGTGCTGGGGAAGGTCCTGGAACAAGTTCATCAGCTCATCGTGTCAAACTCGGACATCCTGCAGGAGATATCGCAACCTCCTGCTACTGCAGACTCGCTCCACGTCAACGAGGCCCAAGAGAGAACAGAGACAGGCAGCGGGCTGGGCAAACTGACCAGGAGCAACAGCACGCAGACCAGCAGTAGGCGTTTGCTGCTGAGACTAAGTGGAGCCAGAGCGTACATGGACGAGTATACCATAGATGAGGTAAGTCGCCAATACCATCTTCCTATTCTCCTCCCTCCTCCTCCTCCTCCTCCTCCTCCTCCTCCTCCTCCTCCCATCTTCAACAGCCACCACCATCTTCATTACAGCAATCTGATTTTCCTTGCAGCCGGGTGGAGCAGATGGAGAGTCTCAGCGTCTTGTAGTGATCAGAAGGCACAAGAGGAGGCAGCAAGATCTCCTCCTCCTCCTCCTCCTCCTCGCCTGGCGGGCAAGCGCATCATCGACGAAGCTCGTCATCGCATCGAAACATGCTCTAGCGCTACCTCCCCTCAGGTCCTCCTTCCTCCTCTGGCGCTCCCGCCGCTCCGCCGCGCTCATGGCCTACCGCTGCTTCCATCACCTGAGCCGGCGACTGAGATGCAGGCTGAGGTGCGAGAGGATGGGACATCTGTACAGGAGGGAGCAGGAGAGGCACAGGCGGCAAGTGACTCACTTGTACCTCTCCTGGTCCCTTATGAGCTGGCGGCTGCCGCAGAGCTCAGGCAGGCAGCAGCTCGTTTGTTGAGCCTAGTATTCGCCATGCTGCCATGATGTCATTTTCATGTAATACTAGCCTATCATGTGAGTGATATCAGTGATGTGATGTGATGTGATGTGATGTGATGTGATGAGATGTGACGTGACGTGATGAGATGTGATGTGATGTGATGTGATGTGATGAGCCTGAGACTCTGATGTGATCGATCCGACGGTTGGTACAAGACGGTCACTGAACTCAGTCAAGAGTCTCAGACTTGCTCAGAGTCAGTCACCCGGGAGTCAAGTCCGAGGGCCCGCCGCCGGGACTCACTGCGGCCCGCAGGGTGACTTAACTTTGAGTGAGGTGACTCGGATCGGACTGGCACCGGGCCGGACATGAAGCCCGGCTGATCGGACTCCACGTTCGAGTAACTCACAGTAACCGTAAGCGCTCGCCGAAGCCTAAGTTCCGAGCGTTTAGGTCGAGCACGTTGGATTTTTTTCACTTTCAGTTCAACCGTTGAATCGGAAGGACCATCATGGCACGTGACCGTAGAGTCAGCCTGGGTGGCTGGCCCGTGGCCTGAGACTCACGGATGTGGCCGGCGGCCCGTCGAGATGATCGGCCGGCCCCCCCGGGGGCCCGGCCGGGCCGGGCCACGGCCGGTACTGACTCAGTGAGTGACCGAGCAGGCGATGAGAAGAGATGATGATATGCGGGGATGAGGCTGATCCATAAAATGATTTTTTATTTTAAGTGAGCGCGGACTCCACCCTTTGCCACCACCCTACCTTGTTCTCAAAGTACCCCCTTATTCTGCTTGTTTGACGTGGGAAATTGCTACCTGCATGAGTACCCTACCCACTGATATGTGAACCTTTTCTTTACTTCAGCTCAAGTAGAACCTATGACAGAATCGTCCGATATATTTCCTAGGACCCAACTAGATACCACTAGGACCCCTACTTTGACTTTTCAAAACACGTCGTTTGAAATATGTGACCCGGTACCGGTGGTTTTTTGAGACTTGAATCTGTGAGGAGGTCGGGGTGTGATTCCGATGGGGGTGGGGTTGATCTCGAAGGGGGTGGTAATTCAAGTAGGGGTAGGAGGCCTGCTCAGCATAAATATGTCTGCAAATAATGGG
This sequence comes from Guillardia theta CCMP2712, assembly GCF_000315625.1. Classification (NCBI taxonomy): domain Eukaryota; class Cryptophyceae; order Pyrenomonadales; family Geminigeraceae; genus Guillardia; species Guillardia theta. The sequence continues at coordinate 58,023 of NW_005434553.1, forward strand.
GTACTTGGAGGATCAGAATGGGGTCATGAGGACAAGGGGTAGAGTAGGTACGGATACAATATCCAATAAACGCTCTGCCCAATGACCCCCTACCCACCTGTAAGAACAACTACCCCTCTCATTAAGCATTCTTTCTACCCCACCCCCCTCTTGTTATCTCCCTTCCGTCCCCTCCTCCTGCTCTACCCTCTTCTCTCCCCCTGCACTCTTCAACTACCCCACCCCCTCAGTAATTCTACACCCTCCTCCTTTTTGTCGCCCACCCCTCTCTTTCAACACTTTTCCATCAAAAATACCCAGGTGTACCCACCCCTTTCACATCACCCTACCCATAACTAATTTCCCTGTGGCGTTACACCCCTCGTCTGGAGGGAATGACCCCCACCTCCCTCAGGATGGTCGATGACCCCCTACTGAGCAGTGCTACTTTTATGCACATGAGCGCCATGGCAAACTCGGGGGTTAGATGGAGGAGAGAGGATGGAAGGGAGGGGAGATGGCAGGAAGAGAAGAGATGATGTGGTAAGATGGACAAGGAGGAGGAGAGGAAGGAGGTGAAGCTTAGGCAGCATATTAGTCGGGGTTGATTCATTCTTCCTCCACGTTGACCTCTCGACGTCAGATCACGGTCTAGTGAAGAGTGTCGGGTGAATGTGGGATATGAAGAGGAAACACGGAGAGAGAGTGTGTGTGAAGGACATATCGGCTTGTTTGCTTGAGGGACAGTGAAGAAGCATCTAAGACGTGGCGAGCATTATGTCTGATGACGTTACTGAAGCATACCGCAGGCTGGAAGTTATCGTCTTGTATCAAGGGCTGAGTGATCGTTCATGGCTGCTCAGAGATGATCTGGATCGGGGGATGAAGAGGAGGATCATGTGAGAAGGTAGTCGGGGTAGGAGAGATGGAGAGTACGAGCGTGATGCACCAGATCAACGAGTTGACGTCTGAGCTGGATGTTCAACTCAGCATGGAGAAGCGATCTTCGAATACAGAGCACCGTCTCATTGAAAACGAGACAGAGGAGAAAGACGAGATCGACGCCGTGGTCGTGAAGCAACTGAAGAGACTGAGGTCTGCCATGGACGCGATCAATGCCGGCAGGTGTATGGAAGTGATGAGCTCAATTTCTATCCGAGAGACTTCGATGGTGAGCACGGGTGTTTGCGCCGGCACTGCTGCTGATTGTTTGCATGTAGAATTTCACTATTGCATCCGAGAAGGAGGTTGAGAACGAACAGACGTTGGCATCGGCAAGGCATGAGGATATCTTCGAATCGGAGATAGAGTGGGATCCAGAAGGTGGGTCCGAGGTCGTGAGGGATGCAGGAGCATGCGAGGGTGAAGAGATGGTTGAAATGCGACTTGGTTGAGGGAAGGATCACGTTGAGAGGCTTTCCTGTGAACTTGTTTCATAGCTTGTTAGCTTTCAAACTAGATTCTTGATCTCACCCTCCTACCTTGACATCTCGAGAACTCCTTCTTACTCGCGATGTTGCAGAGTTAGCCCCCGGTTACACAGAACCGGCTTACGTGCGATATAAGGTGACGGTGAATGTGTTGAAGGCGCTTGAGTGCTGATCATGAGCTGTGTGGCCAGACCATGAACAAGAAGTCAAGGAGAGTTTCGATCCACTCAGATGGAGTGCTGGTGATCTTTCTGCCCATACCTTCAACCTTCTCCACCACTCTTCTCTGCCTCTTCGCCCTTCACCTCCATATTGAACTCCACGCGCAGCAGCCATGTCCCTTCCTCTTCACCGTCTCTCTGCTCCCCCCACCCCGCACCTCTCTTTCTCTCGTCGTTTTTCAACTCTTTGACGAATCTCGTTTCTCACAGTGCGTTGCGAACATTCATGATGCAATTGAGAAGTTCACGTCGATGCCGGTGCTGAGAAAGGTGACGTGCACTCGGCAGCCAAGAAAGCTCCAGCTGACGACGAACAGGAGGTGGAGAACGTTGAGGCTTGGTTCCGAGGGGAGGAGATGGACAGGGCAGAGCAACGAGTGCAAAGCGCAGCATCAGGCTCAATGAGGGAGGCGGAGGATCTTTCAACAGAGCAGGGGGAACAAGGCGAAATTTGTGAAGTGGAGGTTGACAACACAGAGATGTAAGAGGAGAAGGGGACGGTCGCTTGAGTTTTAGTCTGGCTCGCAGGGAGCCCATCTCCATGAGTCTGGAGGAAAGGATCGAGACGCTGAAATCCTCCACCGCCTGCACAGGTTCAGATTCCCACAAGAACTGAGATTGAAAGAGCCTCTGACCTCTGCTGCTCCTCCAGCTCGACGCGTCGACGAATTTTGTTTGCGGGGAATCGCGCGGAAGCTTCACGTGCGGAGCTTTAAGAGGGGGTCGACGATAGCCAAGAAGGGAAGGTGATGCGAGGCCGAGGCGGAGAAAGTGGATTGAGGGAGAGGAAGGGATATTCCTTTGAGGGGAGGGAACAGGAGAGGAGGGTTGAGAGAGAGGGAATGCGGGTTGAAGAGGGGAGGACGGAGGGCTGCATGGACGGAGGAGGGAGGGGAGTTGGCTGACGTTCAGGCGCAGTGAGGGAGACAAGATGTTCTGGGTGGCGTCGGGATGCTGCACGTGCGTGCTAGACGGATCGGTAGGAGTGCAGGAGGAGGAGGAGGAAGTGACGTATCAGTAGGAGATCGACAAACTTAGCCGCGGACAATGTTTCGGAGAAGTTTCTATGATGAATCTGTGCAAACTATGGTACGAGAGGGCGGACGAGGTGGAAAAAACGGCTGATGGGATTTGCGTTGTGCAGTCAAGGGGGGATGCTGGAGGAGGAAGCGCGGAAACAGTGCAGGAGAGGAGCAGGTGATATCCGGCTTGTGAGCTTTGCAAGAGGCTGTGGGCTGGGAGCAGATGGAGGAGCGAAGGGCAGAGGGACGAGGGAGACGCAGGCGGCAATAAGAGATGAGGAGACTGATGTTCTCGTTCTCGCAGACATCATGGCGACTGAAGACGTGGTTCTCCTGGAGCTCTCCTATAAGGACGCTCTGCCCCTCTCTCGCACCGCTCCCAACCTGTGGTGTACCCTGGTGCGTCACTGGCCCCAGCTGGAGTGGAGCTGACGTTTGACAGGATGACATCTGCCGGTTGCGCTCGAAGCGTGTGGAGTCTCGAACACAAGGAGGGGAGTAGAGGACGCGCAAGGAGGAGGGAAGAGAGAGAATAGGGGACGAGGGGGAGGGCTGCAGACGGGTCGTCGAGGTTGCCATGAGCAAGGTGAAGGCAATCGAGCAGCGCAAGGCAGCAGGCGATTCACCAGGGTGAGGTGGGATGGGAGGGTGGGAAGCTCAGGAAAGGCGTGTAGATACAAACTTAATGTTGGTGTTAAATTTAAGGTGAGCGAAAACCCTCACGACAGTCTTCACTCGTTCACTCTCTGTCCACATCCTGTGCTCTGGTGTGGAAGGACCTCGCCTGAGACGCTCTCTTGACTCCCTCGGACGAGGATTGCGAGACGTGCTGAGTACGCGACTGCAGAAGAAGATGAGAAGCAGAAAGAGACAGAAAGGGGAAGGGGCACAAGAGGCTGATGGAGAGGAGCAGGGAGGGAAGAGACTGAGGATGAGGAGCAGGAAGAGGAGGATGTAAATCACCTCGAGCAAGAAACGATTCACAGCATCAGCAGCGCGTTGACCCTCGTTGATGGCCCACACGACGAGCGACTGACCTCTCCTGCCCACCAAATGTCAGGGATCGTTCTTCCTTCTTCCCCCCCCCCCCCCCCCGTCGTCCTCCTTTTCTTCTCCCTCCCCCTCCTTCGTTCTTCCATCCCCCTCCCACCACATCCCTTCTCTCCCCCCTCCTCTCTCTCCTCTCCTCTTGTTGCATCCTCTACTCATCTAAATCTCTCGGGCTCACCGGCAGTCTCCCGCAGCAAACACGCCATCCACTGACGTTCTGTAGCCATCACCGTTGGATCCGTGCATCGCCTGAGCCCCAGGTCACTCTCCCGCTCATCAGCCAACAGCACCCTCTGCCTCCTGCCTCTTCTCCTACCTTGATGTTGGACTGGGGAGTGGCTTCGGTCTTGAACGCCTCGACCAGGTTGGGGTCGGGGCCCACGAAGCCCATGGCGAGGATGACAGCGTCGGTCTCGATCAACTGCTCGGATCCCTCGATCTCTGCGATCGTTGGCTTTCCGTTTGCATCTCGTGCAACCTGACGTAATGAGGTCAAGAAAGAGAACTGCAGAGGCCACGGGGGGAGGAGAAGAGACGAGGAAGCAAACAGGCGAAGGTCAAGGGATGCGAGAGCGGAAAGTTGGACATGCACAAAATGGAGAGGAGGCGGCAGGCAACCTTGAGAGAGACGATCTTGATGGCCTTGACGTTGCCCTGCTCGTCTCCGATGAACTCCTTGGTCATGACGGCATACTTGCGAGGATCGGCGCCGTCGCGCTTCTTCACCTGATGAAACATCACTCAAGACAGGCTCCCATGCGGTGGACTAACCTCTTCTTGTCCATAGTCCGTCCTGAAGATGCGGGGGTAGGCGGGCCAGGCATTGGCGATCTCGTCACGAGTAGGGGGAGGCTTGTCGAGGAGCTCGAGGTTGACGAGGCTCTTGCATCCATGCCTACATGCTCGTCAGCACCCGAATCTCTCTCAACTCGCTCAGCCTCCGCACCTGACAGACGTGGCGGTGCAGTCGGTTCCCGTGTCTCCGCCTCCGATCACGACCACACGCTTTCCACGGACATCGATGAAGCTGCCGTCGTACTCGAGCTTCCAGTCCTTGTTGCCCTTCGCCGATAGTCTTAGGTACAGGCAAAGGGGAGGGAATCGTCTTTGCAAGGGCAATACCTTGTACGGGGTCCTGAAGGAGATGGCGTTGGTCATGAGCTCAGGGTTCTGGCGAAACAAGGCTTGTTGCTGCTTGCCCAAGAACTCCATGGCAAAGTAGATGTTCTGAAAGGTACAAGCCATCACGCATCTCCCTAGCCGGAAGCTTCGTCGTCACCTTGAGATTCCTGCCAGGGATCGGAAGGTCTCTTGGCTTCGTGGCTCCCACGGTGAGCAGGACAGCATCAAACTTGCTCTTGAGCTGAAACATCGCGAGTCAGTCGCAGCCGCCGCGAAAACTTCTCCTGACCTGATCTGCAGTCACGTCCTTGCCGACTTCGACGTTGCAGATGAAGTCGATTCCTTCGGACTGCATGATCTCGAGCCTCCTCTGAACCACTCTCTTGTCCAACTTCATGTTGGGGATGCCAAACCTAGAAACATCGTCAGCTCAAGTTCGATCTTAAGCGGTAGACATACATGAGAAGCCCTCCTGGTTTGGAGTCACGCTCGAACACAGTGACCTGCAAGACAAGCATGAGAGCTGCTCGACGTCGCCAGCTTGTCAAACCTTGTGTCCCATCTGGTTCAACTCATCCGCAGCTGCCAAGCCTGCTGGACCAGAGCCGACGATCGCCACGGTGAGTCCAGTGCGATCCTATCACCCCTCCATCGTCAGCTATGCCATGATAAAGAGGTCTCACGCACCTTGGGGATCCTGGGCTTGACCCATCCTTCCTTGAAACCACGATCGATGATCGCGTACTCGATGTTCTTGATCGTCACTGGCGCAGCGACCAATCCGGCAACGCAGGCACCCTGCAATGCAAGGAATCAGGGCGGACCGACGGCAAGGACACTGCCCCAAAGACCTCGCAAGGCGCAGGGCAAACTCGTCCGGTGAACTCAGGGAAGTTGTTGGTGGTAAGGAGACGATCAAGAGCGGTCTTTAAACCAATATGAGTTTTGATGAGCAGACAAAATCGATCCCTTTACCTTCCATTGCTCCTTGAAGACAAGCTCGTTCCACTCAGGCATGAGGTTGTGGATTGGGCAACCCGAGTGAGTCTGACAGAATGGGGTACCGCAGTCCATGCACCTGGAATAATTGTCAAGACGCGAAACCGAGCAGCACATTGCTGACCTCGCTGCCTGGCGCTTTCTTTCAGCATCGTGAGCCTTAACAGGAGTGTAGATCTCTCCCCAGTCCGTGAGACGCTCCGATGGCTCACGGTAGGGTTCAGGGATGCGCTCGATCTCCACGAACCCACGGAGCTTATTGAACTTGGTTGCGATCTCCTTCTCGCTAGGCGTGTGAGCCTGAACCTTAATCTTCTTAGCGTCCATATCAATCTGCTCACAGTCCAACATCATCTTGGAGCACACATGACGAGTTTCGCAAACCTCCAGGTTCTTCTCCTTGTGGCTCTCTTCGCGACCCTTCCAAGAGTCAGCGTCCGCAGCCTGCTTCCTTGCTCTCTTGTAGTCAAGGGGGAAGACCTGCAGGGCCTCAGCTACTCGAGAAAAACGCAGGACCAACTTCCACCTGAACGAACTTCTCTCTCTCCACCTCCCAGTTGTCCAAGATAGATTTGGCAACGGTAGATCCAGTAGCTGCAAGATGTTCCTTGATGTAGCCGATGAGTTCTTGCTCGTAGATATCGCCTTCCAGACGCTCGAAGTCCCTCATGGGCTCTGCGAAGTTTGCCTTGTACCTGAACATTCCCCAAGCAAGTGTCAGTAAGAAAACTTGAATACCCTTTGAACATGTTACCTGAGCTGACCCTTGGGATCATATACCCAAGCAATTCCACCACTCATTCCAGCAGAAAAGTTCTTGCCAACTTCTCCCAAAATGACGGCTCTGCCTCCGGTCATGTACTCAAGTCCATGATCGCCACAGCCCTCGACGACAGTGATGGCTCCGGAGTTACGGACTGCGAACCTTTCGGCTGCGATACCTCGGAAGAATGCCTGGAGACGCTTTCACGATGAGGGTACGGGTGTAAGCCTAGCTTACCCTCCCTGAGGTGGCTCCATACAGAGCCACGTTGCCAGTGATGATGTTATCCTCGGCAACGAAGCCACTGTAGTTCACACAATCAATCAAGTAGCAACTATACGAAATCAGGAACACACCGCTTCAAGTTCCTGGGGTCGGGGTTCACCACGATTTTGCCACCGCAAAGACCCTTGCCAGTGCCTGAGTGAAAGTGAGCTCACAGTAACTTCTCTCTGGCCGATCAAGACCGTCGTTGGCGTCTCCAGTGACAATCATGGTGACTCCCTTGGTAAGGAATGCACCGAAGCTCTGGCCAGTGGAGCCATGAACCTTGATGGTGATGGTGTCATCTGGAAGACCAGCTTCTCCGTACCTGTTGAACCACCTGTCAGATACCCGACCGCTGCTTTTCTGCTCCCATCGCTACCTCTTGGAAATCTCATGGCTGAGCATTGTACCGCAGCTGCGTTGGATGTTGATGATCTCAGTCTCAATGGTGACAGGTTTCTTGGACTCAAGCGCCTCTTTTGCCTTGGGGATGATGATATTGTCGATGTGCTTCTCCAACTCATGATCCTGCTTGATTGCACTCCTGGTGATTGCCTTGGGGTTGATCAAACCCGGGAGAGTGAAAGCAGGGGTGATGATTGAAGACAGATCAAGGTTCTTAGTCTTCTTGTTCCTGATTTCTTCGTTGAATTTCAAGAGATCAGATCGGCCGATGAGATCATCGATTTTCCTGATTCCGATCTTAGCCATGTGCATTCTGACCTCTTCGCCAATCATCCACAAGAAGTTGACCACATGTTCCGGCAATCCCTTGAACTTCTTGCGCAGCTCTGGGTCTTGAGTAGCAATGCCCACAGGGCAAACGTTAAGGTGGCACTTTCTCATCATGATGCATCCGATCGAGATGAGTGGGGCCGTGCTAAATCCGCATTCTTCTGCTCCAAGCATGAACGCCATGATAACATCCAATCTACACGACGTGTCAGATACATAGAGAGTTGTCTCTCCCCTCTCTCGCCACAGTAGAGAAATGAGACAGAGGCAACACCGATCGACACTCACCCAGTCTTCATTTGTCCGTCAGTCTCCAGAATGACTCGCGACCTCAAATCGTTGATCACGAGGGTTTGATGAGCTTCTGCAAGACCAAGCTCCCAAGGAAGACCAGTGCTCTTGATACCACCCCATTGAGCTGCACCAGTTCCACCGTCATGCCCTGAGATCAGGATATGATCCGCCTTCGCCTTAGCAACACCGGCCGCCACAACTCCTACACCGACTTCGGAGACGAGCTTGACTGAAATTCGTGCAGCAGGATTTGAGCACTTGAGATCGTAGATCAGTTGCGCGAGGTCTTCAATCGAGTAGATGTCATGGTGAGGGGGGGGCGAGATGAGCCCAACTCCAGGAGTGGAGTGGCGAAGCTTGCCGATATCCATGGATACCTGACGCAAGGGTTAGGCACAATGCCAAATCATGCTGTCAGACAGCACCTTGAATCCAGGAAGCTCTCCTCCTTCACCAGGCTTTGCTCCTTGAGCCATCTTGATCTGAAGCTGAATAGCATTGGTGAGGTAGTTGGCAGTCACACCGAATCGCCCAGAGGCGATCTGCTTGATAGCACTTCGCCTTGAAGGATCAACAAGCCTTTCTTCACTCTCTCCGCCTTCTCCAGTATTGGACTTGGCACCCAGACTAGGAGAACGAGTGTGAAATTCAACATTCAGCAGCATGAGATTCAACAAACCGGTTCATGGCCAAGGCCAAGGTTTCATGAGCTTCCGCTGAGATCGATCCCAAGGACATTGCACCGGTCGTGAACCTCTTGACGATTTCGGCCGTTGGTTCAACCTCGTCAATCGAAATGGGGGTGACGCCCGTCGTGTTGAACGTCAGTTGGCCACGAAGAGTGACACCTTGAACGAGCTTGTGCGAGATGTTCATATACTTCTCGTATGCTTCGCGGGAATTTTTCCTGGCAGCTTCCTGAAGCATGGCCATCTGTTCCGGTGCATTGTAATGCAGCTCGCCACCATCACGATAGTGAAAGTCTCCCAGGTTGGGGAGCGAGAACTTGTCATCGTCGGAGTCGAATACTCCGCCGACACGAGCAGCAGTGAATCTTGATTCGATGCCGTAGTTTGGTTTGTATCTGCATGGCATCATATCAGATCAGGATCGTTCGAAGATTCAACATCCATCAACAAATAGGCAGAGTCTCTGGGAACGAATCGACTCACCCAGTGCTCTCAGGGTCCTTGGGGAAGGCCATGTCGTGATACTTCAGCATATCCTCAAGCAAGATATCAAATGTGACTCCTCCGATGCGAGACGGGGTTCCAGTGAATGCTCTGTCAATGATCTCTGAGCTGATACCAAGGGCCTCGAAAATCTGTGCTCCGCGGTAGCTTTGCAAAGTGGAGATTCCCATCTTCGCCATTACCTACGAGTGCGTCTTCAGGAAACGAGCGCAACACTTAAGAGGAGCAATACCTTGCGAACTCCGTAATCAAAGGCTGATTTCACACGGTCCGTGATCTCAGCATCCGTGTACTGCATACCAAGGCGACCTTCATCGCGAGCCTTGTGCAGAGCATGGTAACAGAGATATGGGCAGACAGCATCCGCTCCCATACCAAAGAGGAGAGCATAGTGATGCACCTGAGTAACTGTCATCAAACTTCGTTGGAACGATCATAGATGGAAAGAGAAATTGACCTGATGTGCAGATCCGCTCTCAAGGATCAAGCCACTCAATGTTCGCAACTTCTGCTTGATGAGGTACTGATGCACACAACCCACAGCAAGCATCGAATCAATCGGGACTCGTGTATCGGAAACCTTCTTGTCTGAGAGGCAGATGATTTTGAATCCTTTGCGGACTGCATCTGCAGCTTCCTTCTCGATCCTGTCCAACTCCTTGAGCAACACTTCCTTCGATGGTGGATTGCTAGGATCCTCATAGGGAATCGTACAATCGACCACATAGGTCTTGTATCCTTTGTGGTCCATATGCTTCAAGGCATGCATCTCCTCCAACGAGAGGAGGGGGCATTCAACATCAATCCTTTCGGATTGATTGCCCGCCTTGTCCAGTAGATTTCCCTCAGGACCCAAAGGAAGTTTCAGTGACATAATGAGCGACTCTCTCAGGGGATCGATGGGAGGGTTTGTAACCTGCACCATTCTGTCAATTTCAAAATGTTCCATCCTAAGTCAAGACCTGAGCAAAGAGCTGTTTGAAATACTCGTACAGCAAGCGAGGCTTCAAGGAAAGGCATGCAAGAGGAGCATCGTTGCCCATGGACCCCAAGGCCTCTTTGCCGGTTGCTCCCATAGGTGTGATGATTGTATCGACAGCCTCAGTTGTATAGCCATGAGCAGTGAGAAGCCTGTTTGTTGCACGCAAGTTCTTCTGATCCTCGGGAATCTTAGGTGAAACCTCAATGACCTATTATTTGAATCAGTGAAACAAATATACCATCTGTCAGCCTCAAACCTTAGAAAGAGGGATCATTCCATCAACCCATTCACGGAAAGGCGCGTTGGTAGACAATTGCTTCTTGAGCTCCTTGTCACGAACAATGCATCCCTCTTTGAGATCCACCATGAAGATCTGACCGGGGCGCAATCTTCCACGTTCAATGATGCTTTCAACAGGGACAACATCCTGAAGACATCCGACTTCTGAAGATAGAATAACTTCTTCAGGTACTCCACTTCCATTCGAATCGGTAACGTAGTATCTGCTTGGCCTCAAGCCATTCCTGTCCAACGTAGCACCAATTACATCTCCGTTTGTGAAAGCGATCATCGCAGGACCATCCCACGGTTCCATCACATTGGAATAGAACTTGTAGAAAGCCTTGGTATCTTCATCAATATTGCCATCATTTTGCCATGGCTCTGGAATCATCATGAGCATGCACTCCGCAAGAGTGCGGTTGGATCCGTGGTACATGAACTCTAACACGTTGTCATATGAACCCGAGTCGGATTGTGACTTGTCAATCACTGGCAACATCATCTGAGTCTTTTCCTTGCCAAGCTTAGGCGAGAGGATCACACTTTCTCTTGCAGACATCCAATTAGCATTTCCCTTCAAAGTGTTGATCTCGCCGTTGTGGCAGAGCATGCGCATGGGCTGCGCACGACTCCATGAAGGAAACGTGTTTGTGGAGAAGCGAGAATGAACCAGAGCAAGATACGTCTCAAACTTTTCGTTCTGAAGATCCAAGTAGTACTCCCGGACTTGTTCAGGAGTGAGCATGCCTTTGTACACAATGGTTTTCGATGAAAGGGTGCAAGGATAGAACTCTTGCGTCCAATCGCGACCCTACATATCAGTTAGCGCAAAGGTAAACTCAAGAAACTGGATAGAATACAAGATCGATGAAAATTTCTGCGATTTCTCTCTCGAAAACACGTCTGAGGATCATAAGTTCCTGCATCAACATGAGAAGTCTAGCCGGCAGAGACCCAGCGTAACACAACAAGATTGCCACACCGTCTCAAGCACTTCCGGAGCCAATTTCGCCGTCGGAGCCACAAAAACTTGCATGACCTTGGGCTCACAAGCCAAAGCAGATGGGCCTGAATGAACAGGGCATTATTTCAAAGTGATTTTCCCTTTATCCTCTAACCAATTGTGGAGTTGTTTGTGGGAACGTCCCTCCAATGAAGAATCTTGAAACCGTGCTCCTGGCACCTTCAGATACACTCATTCGACCTTCTCTAACACTTCAGTCAATACCTTTTCTCGATGATTCCCTTGCACTTTTCAAGCATTCCAGGCTGAAAAGTACTCAGCTACGCAACCTCCGGCAAAAAGATGAACTGTCAGAGACCCACCTTTCTTGAGAAGAAGATCAAGCCAGAACCATACTCTCCACGAGGGGGCAGCTTCACACCAGCCTTCTCACACTCTTGACGATAAAAGGTGTCTGGCATGGTGAACAAAACTCCCGACCCATCTCCAGTGTTGACCTCGCAGCCACAACCTCCACGATGTGCCATCCTTTCGAGGACCTGTCATGCTCAAACGTCAGTGTCGTTCCATCGACGTGCATGTTTCGAAGTGCCCCCGAAGTATGATGTGTGATAGAGAGCAAGGGTGCAACTTTTAGACTCGCCTGAAGAGCGTTCTTCACGATCCTGTGACTCTCCGTCTTCTTCAAGTTGGCAATCATACCAACACCACAATTGTCTCTCTCCAGGGCAGGATCATACATCCCCTGCTTTCCTGGCAGCATGGTGTGTGAAGTATACTGCGATCTCGCGCCCGACGCGCTCTCGGCGTTCAGGTCGTCGGCCCTGGAAGAGAAGCCTCTTGCCAGAAACCCGGGCAGCAATCTGATCCCTTCATACCTGCAGATTCCAAGTGAGAAACAGCACCAGGAGATTCATGACTTGCGTGCGAAATCATGTTCACTATGAGGGCATGTCCACCCTCCATACGCGGTCAACAAGGTCAAGGGGTCGCAACAGCGCTACATCGGCACAAGAACAAGAAGCTCAGTATGGCGGCGATGAAGCAGACATCTAGCCGCCATCCGAGCGCAATGCAGGGGAGGTGAACATTCATTTCCGTCTGGTTGAAACTTGCCTGCCAAGAAGGGCCACGCGCGGCTGCATGCCGCGTGAGCGAAGCAGCCCTGCTGCTCGCTGCATGCTTGCCGCCGAGTTGGTGGGGTTGGCAAACCTATGGGGTGGGGTGTTCAAATAGCAGGGTACAGGTGACCAGCAAGGTCACAGTCCGGTAGGGTCATCGATTGCTGGGGGTGGTCTAGTGAAGATCAGGGTGATGGCCTTAATTTACATAGGGTGGTGATAGGATAAAGGATGGGTGGATGAACGCTGGAGATGGTGGTCTCACACAAGGGTGGACTACATTGCTTATTTGGTAGGTAGTGACCACGTGAATCAGATGGTGGGTGGTTGAAATAGTGGGGTGGGGTGGAACAGATCAAAAGTAGGGATGCAAGCTATTGGGGAATGTGGAGAGACCCGGAAGTAGGTAGGGTCATCCATTGGTAGGGGTGGTGAGAATAGGTAGTTGTCTAGGGTACACAAGGGGTGATAAAGGCAAGATGGACAAGGGAGGGTAGTAAACGGAGACCGTAAAAAGAGGTAGTGACAATATGATAGGGTGGGTGGGGGTAATTGAAGGTGGGTGGTAATAGTAAATTTGGAGAGGTTAGAAGATGGCTTTAATGGGGTGGGTCCTGAAAATAGGGGTCATTTCACTGCCATAAGTTGTTTGCCAGGGTAGATGGGATAGAGGGTGGGTACTTGAGATCAATAAGGAGGGGACGGTAGATGTGCATAAACGATAGGGGTGATTACGAAATTGGAGTATGTAGGGTACTTCATTGGGGAGGGTGGGGGTTATCAGACAGATACATGTGGTAGGGTGGGAGCCGCTTCCTTGTGGCTCTGCAGAGGGTCTATAAATTGATTTTATTATAGTATATTGTATTTTGATCGTAGGGAAAATCTGTGTAATAACAATATAAGAGCATGAATAATTCATAAACAACAATTGAAGCAATTAAGAACGTGCAGGGTTTGGACTCACCACAGGTCCCGGCGAAAGGCAAAGGATGTCGAGGGGGTAGAGGAGTGGCCGAAGGGTGGTAGGGTCCTGAGTGTGGCATAACCGCGACGGGTCGCTTTGGACCTCGGAGGGTCGTTAGTTTTAATATTAAATTAGTTTTTACATTTTCTTGATTGATAAATTTAAATATATATATTATTGATTGGGACAAAAACACAATTTTGAGCTATAAAACATAAATAGCTCTATAAAACTCTTGGAAGAGTACAAGAGATTGTTGGAATAAAACCCTAATAAACTTCTAGCCAGGCTCCCGCCGCCCGGCTCCGGCTGAGTGCCGCGGCCAGGGCTGGCACTCAGTGACTGGCCGGGCCTCCGAGTTCATGCACTGCTCAAAACTGAGTTGCGCCGGGGGCCGGCCTCCGACAGTCACTGTGGGACTCAGTGACTCGGGACCGTCACGCTTCACTGCGCCGTTCACGGTTCAACTTTGGCCTTATTTACTCACTTGAAGTTAAGTTAAAGATCAGTACGAGGACAATCAGGAGAGTCGTCGGACTCGGCGAGGAGGCTTGACCCTGGCCGACTCGCACTCTGTCGCGCCAGGCCAAACGGCGAGGAGAGAAAAGACCGTCTCAGGACAGCGCTCGGAGAACCAAACCTAATCCGACTGAGGCTGCCACGGCCAACAGTGCCAGGCTGTCCCGAGTCCGGGCCCCCAAACTTAACTCAGTGAATTTGGCACGGTTCACCCGGTGACCGGGGCAGCCGCTTGGCGCGGCCCGGCGGGCCGCCGGGACTGAGCCTCGGAGTGTTCGGGCACCGAGCCGGTGACTCGGTAGCCTAGTACGGCACTCAGACGGTCATTCGGGGCCCGGGGCCCAGATACGCCTGTTGCCAACCCGGCTGCTACTGTACGAGCTTTCTAGGCCCCTGGTGCTAGGAAGTGTATAGGAGTTAAAAATAGAGGGATCTCTTTACTCAAAGTGAAGGATCTGGTCTTACCTTCGGTCTACCCCCTTTTCGGATGATGATGAGGGGGGTGGGGGGCCCATGAGTGACTTTTTCTTTGTTTGCTGATGGGCGCGATGGGGTTTTGTGGCAGAGGGAGCGAGTAGAGGAAGAGAGGAGGAGGGAGGGAGAGAGTCAGGTGGGAGCGGGCAAGAGAGGGAGGCAAGTGAGAGGAGACTTCAGCCTCAGGCTTTGTAAGGGAAAACAGTGATCTTATTCGTAGGAAGTGAGATAGCCTCTACAAAGACGATTGGGATCGCCTGCAAGAAATAGGGGACGAAGGAGGCCGGGATATTGAATGGCGGAATTTTCAGAGAAGGTTGTGAGCCTTGGAGGTCAGATCAAAGCAGAACAGGGTGTGAAAAGTTCCTGCCAGTGCGATAGAACTCGGGTCAATGGTCTTGGGTACTTAGTTGCAGTGAGCAAACGGTGATCTGTTTCCATAAATGATCAACCACGCAATCAAGCATGAATGCAAAAGTATGCTTTGTGAGTCCTTTTGAATCGTATGGCAGATAGTATGAAGTCAGGTTGATGAAAGCAGATGGAAGAGGATCAGGAATAGGGAGCTTAGGATCCATGGCAAATAAGATATTTACTGCTGACTCCCGAAACTATCCTGATTCTTAGACTCTCGAGAGATTCCGTCATGAGTTACTTTTATTAATCATGTCTTGAAGAAACTTCCAATATCCTCTGATTCCTCCTGCAAGAATTAGCAACCAAGACTTCGATATGGTTTGTTGGGCAAGTAATGTTTAGGTAATGGCAGGGGAACGAGGAGCGAGAAAGAGATATCATGATAAAAATCAATAACACAAGAGATTCCCTTTGGGGCGTGACTAATGGATGACAGCTGAAGCAGTTGATGAGGGGAAGTCAAGTCAAGGAGAAGGAATACTGCTCCTCTGCGTCAGGTTTTAGCGGATCTCATGGCGGAGGAGCTCCAGCACCCTGTGAGCCCGAGCTCGTTCTTGAACTCTCGCGCACAGAATGAGAGGCAGAGGTGACTCCTCCTTGACCTTCGTGCTCCACTCCCACCACTTTCCCCACCTCTCCTCCCACCTCTCCTCCCACCTCTCCTCCCACCTCTCCTCCCACCTCTCCTCCCGCCTCTCCTCCCATCCCAGATTCGTCTGCCTATCATTCATTGTGTTCTTCCTGCTCACCGTGGCGAGTTGTCTTTGCTTGCAGGCTGCAGATAAATTTCAGAGAAAGGTTGGCAGAATGGAAGACGGAGGAAGCGGCAGGTACGCCTCGCCCCAACAAGATCGCAGCTGCTTTCCTCAACAAGCTGCAAAACGCATCGAGGCTGGGGGATGAGAACGACATCAAAGAGGTTCTACACCGCATCGTTTCAAAGCGGAGTGAGACCCAACAGCTCATCGAAAAGTTGAAGCAAGACATGAACAGACGGTCGAGAGCCAAGGAGCACCAGCTACCTGAGAGCCCATCTCAGGCTGACCTGTACGAGAAAGCCCAGCACATTCAAACGGCAAGCATCGATGTCGACGATGTCGGGCTGTACTCCAACGTTGAAGACAAAGAGCTCAAGTGGCCGAATGCGCGAGAGAGGATCCTTGTGTTCGATGACATCATCAAGTCTCAAGCAAGCTCTGCTGGCGTCCCTTCCCCTGATCTCCACCTCCTCAAGGACGACCGTTTGCTGCCCGTCATGAAGCTCGAAGATGAAGGTGCAGTCCCTGCTCCTTCCCCTTGCTGTCATCCCTCTCCTCCTGCTTCCCTGGCAACCTCTCTCTCTCTCACTGCTGCCAACTCCCTCCCTCGTTCCCTACTCTCCCCTTGCCCCTCGCACCATCTCCACTGCCGTCCTTCACTCAAGACAAACTTTGACGTCTCTCCTCCCCTCCCCCTCTCCTTCCCTCCGTTGCAGGTGTTACAAACAAGGAGGAGCATCGCAACCAAGTTCAAGGAGGAGAAGGACGAGGAGCAGCCGCAGGACCTGAAGGTGGAGAGATGGAAGTTGGAGAAGAGAGTGCGGGAGAACAAGGAGTTGAAGACACCACCAAGGGAGGAAGCGGCGACGGCGACGGCGGCGGCGGCGGCGGAAGAGGAGGAGGAGGAGGAGGAGCAGCAGCAGCAGCAGCAGCAGAAGCAGCAGCAGCAGAGCAGCAGCAGCAGAAGCAGCAGCAGCAGTCACACGTTCTGCAGGAGATGGAGCCCGAGAAGAAAGACCGAGGGAAGTTGGAGGGAGGGAACTGAATGGCGAAAGGAAGGAGAAGGGGAGAGAGATCAAGAAGACATAAATGAGAAAGTGCAGGAGGAGCAGGAGGGTGCAGGCGAAGGAGGAGGAGAGAAAAGTGAAGGAAAGAAAGTCGACCTCCCATGGTTTTCCTTGTTGAGTCCCAGCGGTACTGGAGATTTCTCAGCTCGTCCGCCCGTGTACGAGCCAGACGTCACCTGCTCCTACTCCATCCACCATGACGGAGACGAAGACTCGGGGTCATGCTGCTCCAACCCTCGCGAGTTGGAGGAGGAAGGGGACGAGACAGCGGGAGAGAAGGAGGAGGAGGAGAAGTTTAAGCAGGCATCGTCCTCCCCAGCAAGGAGAGGCGTCCATGCTAAACCAGCCCTTCTTGCTCCTGTTCCTCCTCTGCAACTTGGCAGTACTGAGAGGAGGACTGGAGATGTTTGTACGAGCTGCTCAGCTTTGATCGTGGACAATACCGACAATCATCTTCACTGCGCGGGGCTGCCAGCCGGAGGGTTCGAGGGTCTCTGCTGCAACTGCTCGCAAGGAGCTGGAAGACAGGGATACAACTTGTTTGCTTGTAAACACTGCAGGAGGAGAAGGTGAAGGATTGTTTGCTATCTCTGCCTCTGCTGCCACCGCTGCCAACATGGTTGTGTCTGTCATAGAGAATTCATAATGTATGTGGTTGTAGTTCCAGTCGTGAAAGTTGTTGCTGTTGTAGCCGTTGCGTTGTTGTCTGCCCTGACGTTGGAAATGTTTTTCCTGTTTTGTTCCTCAGGGTCGTGGAGTCGGAGGTTCAGTCGCGTCTAGTGGGAGGAGGAGGATCGCAGAATGATGACGTCATCGCCCAGTGCCTGATGATGCCCGAGCCGAAGCCGTTGATGAAGGAATCTCCGATGAAGAGAGGTAGCTGAGGAGGAGGAGAAAAAGGAGGAGGAGGAGGAGGACGAGGACGAGGACGAGGAGGAGGACGAGGAGGACGAGGACGAGGACGAGGACGAGGACGAGGACGAGGACGAGGACGAGGACGAGGACGAGGACGAGGACGAGGACGAGGAGGAGATGTGGTACCATGCATTGATGGTGATGGTTGACATCAAACAGAAGACCCGCAAAAGAATGAGATTCTCCTCTCTTTCTCCTTCTTCTTCGCACGTGCTGTGAGACCGAAATCAATGGCGTCGTACATCTTGATCTAACTCGTCCCAGCAGTTCACAAGGGAAGACACGACTAGGGTGAAGGAGCACTTCATTGAAGACCTTGTTGATCTCTGGGTGTTGAGGAGAGAACAAATAGACATGACATGTTGGTTTTTCATCTTCTTCCTCCTCCTCCTGCTCCTCGTCACAGTTGCTGCAGGTGTCGAGGGAGCGATCAGTGTTGATGTGACTTTGACTTTCCATCGTCAAGAGGACGCTGATAAGGTTGGATGGAGGAAGAGGAAGACGAGGACGAGGGGGGGGAGAAAGAAGAGGACAAGGACAAGGACGATGGCAAAGGCAAGGACAAGCAGCAGGGGCAGCAGGGGCAGCAGGGGCAGCAGCATCAGCAGCAGGAACAGGAGAAGCAAGAGGAGAGAGGAGGAGCAGGACGAGGGGGAGGGCGCCCCTCAGCAGAAGGAGAAGAAGGAGAAAGAGGAACAGTAGGAGGAGGAGGAGGAGGAGGAGGAGGAGGAGCCTTGTTTCATTTGCTTCTCATTTTTTTCTGCAGCTCTTGAAAGAAATTTTCTTTGATAACGAAAGAGACGATGAAGAAATTCCCGACAGGGGAAAAGTCACTCGCGACCTAAGAGGGTCCTTTCCTCCCCTCCCTCCTCTCCCTTTCTCCTTTTCCCCTCTTTCCTTGTCCTCTCCTCCCCTCCTCTTGCCTTCCCTTCCCTCCTCCTCCTCTCCTCCCTTCCCCTTTTCTTCCCTTCCCTTCTTCATCCTTTACTTCCCTCCCGTCCTCCCCCCATCTCCTCCTTCAGCTCCTCCTCCTCTCCTCTCCCTCGCCTGTCCTTTGGCTTGTCATCCGAGTCTTTCAGATTTCAATCTTCGGCCCAACAAGATCAGCCAACAAGACATCTCCTCCCCTTCCATCACCCCCGAACCTCTCGATATGTAATCCTGCTCCTGCTCCTGCTCCTGCTCCTGCTCCTCCTGCTCCTGCTCCTGCTCCTCCTGCTCCTGCTCCTGCTCCTGCTGCTCCTGCTCCTGCTGCCCCTGCTCCTGCTCCTGCTCCTGCTCCTGCTCCTGCTCCTGCTCCTGCTCCTGCTCCTGCTGCTCCTGCTCCTGCTCCTGCTCCTGCTCCTGCTCCTCCTCCTCCTCCTCTGCTCCTCCCCCTCCTTTCTCCCGTTTCTTCTTTCACTGCTTCTTGTCCTCTTGTCACACTCGAATTCTAGGGATGCTGATGCGCCGCAAGACGGGAAGGTGAGAGGAGGAGAACAGGCCGAGAAGTGGGAAGGTGGACAGAGAAAGGAGGAAGTAGAGAAGAAGGGAATCGAGGAGGATAACGAGCGAGAGGAGGGAAGGGGAACGAGGAAGATGGGGAGAGGAAAGGAGAGGATATGTTGGAGAGGCAGAGGAGATGGAGGAGGAGGAGGAGTACGTTGTTTGGTTGACGGACTTGACAGATGGAGGCTTCGCTGAAATCGCATGAATGGAAGTGAAAAGATGAGACGATGAGACGAGTGACAGGTTATGAAACAGGGCGATCTTTGAGCAAGATGAACAAGATCAGCATCAGCATCAGCATCAGCATCATCAACAACAACAGCAGTTCAACATAGTTGATGGAGAGCAACAGGGTGAAATTCTTCGATCATCATCACTTGTAACTTTCTTTTCCCTTGTTTCTCCTCCCATTCACAGATTCTCAGACTGCGGGAGAAACGTCTGACCATCCCCAACAAGATCACAAGATAAAGAATCAAACAGAGGGTGACAAGACTCCATCCTTTTCCCTTCTGCCCCCCCCACCCCCGCCTCCTCCATATGATATCTGTTTTCACTTCCTCTCTTGCTCCTCCTGCTCCTCTGCTCCTCTTGCTCCTTGTCCTCCCCCTCTCTCTCTTCCCTCCTCCTCTCACTTAAGGGTCAGCGGGCAGCGGGAGCGACTCGTCGGCCTGGCAATCGCAGCTCAGACAAGCCTTCGCCTCGCACGCGAGCAAGCAGACAAGCGCAAAGGAGGAGGAGGAAAGAGGTTAGGATGTAAATCAGAGCAAGGAGGAGGAGCGGATGGGAATGGCTTTGAGACAGGAGCAGCAGAAGAACCATGAGGAGGAGGAGAAAGAGGGGGGGCAAGAGGAGGAGACTGAGACATGGTTGACAGGATACGCGGAGGAAGCGAAGAAGAAAGAGGAGGAGGAGGAGGAGGAGGAGGAGAAGCGTCGACAGAGGCTGAAGGAGGTAGATGGAGATCTGTTGCAGCTCGCCAGGTACCTCGGGATGGAGGACAACGACGAGGACTTGCTGTGGATCGCAGAAGCAGCAGCAAACGCTCCACTTCCTATCGGGTACAACAAATAGGAGGAAGAGGAGGAGGAGGAGAACAAGGAAGGAGGAAAAGAGGAGGACGAGGACGAGGACGAGACTAAGAACGAGCAGGTGGACTGAGCATGAGACGGAGGAGGGATCGATCTTCTATCACTCTGAGCGGACGGGCGAGTCTTCGTGGGAGCATCCGAGCGACAAAGATTTCAAGCAGCTCGTGAAGAAGATCAAACAACATGAGCAAGCTTCACTAGTGGTACCTCCTCCTATTCCTCCTCCTCCTTGCTGTTCCCCAACTTGCCGCCCTTCCTCCTCCTCCTCCCCTCCTCCTCAATTCCTTTCACTATTGATCTTCTCTCTTTTCACTTCGTCTCAGGCGGCTGAGAAGACAATCCAGAGCATTCAGTTGAAACTCTCGCCCGCGTCCTCAGCTCACGTGGGTGCCGTGAGGAGAGAGGGAAGGGCAGGAGGAGGACGAAGAGGACGAGGAGGACGAGGACGAGGACGAGGACGAGGAGGAGCAGGACGAGGACGAGGACGAGAAGGACGAGGACGAGGAGGAGCAGGACGAGGACGAGGACGAGGACGAGGACGAGGACGAGGAGGAGGACGAGGATGGACTAACTTGATAGCAGGATATGTCAAACAAGGGAGGAGAGACGACAAGGGAGTCGTTGAGCTTGTCGGTGAAAGACATTGAGAACGAGTTCAACAAGAGGATGAGAGAAGAGATGAAAAGGTTGAGAGATGTCGACCAGACATGTTGTCGTAGCATCTCGTGTCAGTTTCTGGTTGTCTGTCGACTTGATCTCTGTTTCGTTCTTCCCGTTGTTTGGTTGTTTATGACATAATGCAGTCGAGAAGAGGAAGAGAAGAAGATGAAGTTGATGAAAGAAGAAGTTCAAAAACAGGAATCATCAAATCGTCCAGGTGAACATCGACAAGAAGTTTTGACTTGCATTATCTGCTTTTCTCATTTTCTCACCCACAAAGTAGACTCGAATCTGCAAGACAGTCAGAAACAGGTCAGTTTTCCGCTGTATCCTTCCATCTTCTGACTACATTGTCATCATCTCCATCATCTCCATCATCTCCATCATCTCCATCATCTCCATCATCCAGCTGCAGGTACGGCTCGAGTCCGAGCATGCAGATGCTTCTACGTCTCTCCGCACGAGGAGCCAACAAGTTCGAGTTGACGTTGCGATGAATGAAGAGGAAGGGGAAGACAAGAAAGTGGCGAACAGGCTTCAAGTGATGAGCAACTCCTCCTGCTCCTGCTCCTGCTCCTGCTCCTGCTCCTGCTCCTGCTCCTGCTCCTGCTCCTGCTCCTGCTCCTGCTCCTGCTCCTGCTCCTGCTCCTGCTCCTGCTCCTGCTCCTGCCCCTGCTCCTGCTCCTGCTCCTGCTCCTGCCCCTGCTCCTGCTCCTGTTCCCCCCCCCCCTTCCCCCGCCTCCGTCGTCGTCCTCTTCCTCCTGCTCCTCTTGCTCCTCCTTTCTCTGTTTTTCTCCTTACTCCTGCTCCTCCTCGTGCTCCACTTCCTTCACACTTCATGACATGTGAACAGATAATTACTGCTCGGCTGCTCAGTTTCTTTCAGATGTTCATTGCAGTGAGAAGCTCCTCCCCTCCCCTCCCCTCCCCTCTCCTCTCCTCTCCTCTCCTTCTCTCTCTCCCTTTTCATTCTTTCTTCAGCTCTTCATCGCGATTGTTGTCCTCCTCGAAGCTGCTGATCCTCTTTCAACCAACGTCGCGGCAGTACAAGATGCCTGCATGGTGACCCACTGCAACAGCATCCCTCATCACATTCACTTCCTTCGTCCTTCACCACATTCTCTTCCTTCATCCTTCACCACATTCTCTTCCTGCTGCTCCTCCACCAACTTATTCTTGCTTGTCTCTGCAGATTTTCGTATTTCTTGCTCGTCTATGTTCTTCGATTCTTCTCTCCTTCTGGCTTCCATCAACCTTCGCGTCCTCTCCCCTCCCTCACTCCTCTCGCCTCCTCCTCCGCTGGACTTGTCAGTTCGGCGTCTTCGCTTGCATGGTCGGTGAAGACTAAGGAGGAGAAACAAGACAACAGCATCAGAGGGAGCAGGGAAAGGATGGAGAGGGTTGAGTAGGAGCAGGAGGAGCAGAAGCAGGGAGGAGGGGCGGGAGGAGGAGAAGCAGGAGGGACAGGAGGAGGAGGAAGAGCAGGAGGAGGAGGAGGGACAGCAGGAGGAGGAGGGACAGCAGCAGCAGCAGCAGCAGCAGCAGCAGCAGCAGGAGGAGGGACAGGAGGACCAGGAGGAGGAGGAGAGGGTATGGAACTGATTCAGTGGGTAGGGATCTTGTCTTGACAGCATTCACAACTTGAGCAACTTCATTTC
>NW_005434553.1:81598-82003 GCF_000315625.1 Guillardia theta CCMP2712
TGCACATCATTTCTGTCGCTGCCTCCACCTCGTCCTGCAGGAATTCTTCCTCCTGCTCCTCTCCCGGACAACACCTGTAAACACCTTCACCACAAGGCGGAGGGATGAAGGAAGAGGACGATCGAAGACGAGGACGAGGACGAGGACGAGGAGGACGACAGAGGAGGAGGAAGAGGAGGAGGAGGAGAGGGAGGACAAGGACGAGGACGAGGACGAGGACGAGGACGAGGACGAGGACGAGGAGGACGACAGAGGAGGAGGAGGAGGAGGAGGACAAGGACGAGGACGAGGAGCTCACGCTGCTCTGGTCTTCCTATGTAACATCGCCAAGACAATGATGAACAAGACCTGATGCGGACAAGGAGAAATGAACAGAGAGAAAAGAGGAGGAGGAGGGAGAAATTT
>NW_005434553.1:84603-89450 GCF_000315625.1 Guillardia theta CCMP2712
GTTGCAGCAGCTCGCTTGCTCTTGATCTCCTGGTGCTTCACAAGTTTCTTCGCCATGCTAACAGCAAGTCAAAGACACCTCCTCCTCAGCCGCCACACTACATGGCACTCAGCTTGGTTGCAGACTTCATCGCCTTCGCCGCTGCTCTCTTCTCGGCAGCTTCTTGTGCCTTCTCAGCTGCCTCGTGAGCTGAGATCTGCCTCGAGGCTAGCTTGCTGATGTCTTGGTCGATCTTCATCTGAATCTTCTTCCTCGCCACCTGACCACCCAAATCAGAGCCCCCCCCCAAACCTTCCTCCTCCTCCTCCTCCTCCTCCTCCTCCTCCTCGAGCCCTCACCTTGTCCTCCTGCTCCATCCTTCGCAGTTCCACAAACTTCGCCCTCAGCGCCTTCATCTCCAACTTCTGCCTGCGTGTCGGCGAGAAGATCCCAAGGTACCTGAAGCCTTTTAAGCTGCTTCTTCCTTCCCTCTTCATCCATTTCTACTTCTACCTCCCTCCTCCTCCTCCCTTCCTCTGATCTCCCCCCTCCCTCCTCCTCCTCTTATGTTCTCACCTGGAAGATTCACCAGTCTTTGTGGCTCCGATGTTTCCCATCTCCAAGGCGACTTTCTCCTTCCTCCTCGCCACTTTCTTCTCCTTCCTCGCGTCCTCCAGCTCCTCCTGCATCAGAGCTGAGACCTTGGCATCCAGCCCGGCGCTCTTATGACCCTGAGTGAGGCAGAACGTGAGCATGAAACGTGTCGCACAAGAATCTCGACACCTTCGCTGCGGTCGCGGAGGGTTTGGGCTTGACAGAAGGGATCGAGTTGGAGATTTTGGAGAGAAGCGAAGTGAAGGAGGAGGACGAGAGGAGGGAAGACGAAGGAGGAGGTGGAGACGACATTATCGACAAGGCTGCGCATGCCACCAGCATAATCCCTGCCGCCGCCGCCGCTACCTGCCGCCACCCGCCACCTATCACCATTGGACTATTTCGGGTGATCGAGGTGATCGTTACGATTCTAACGGTGCCAGACTTCGCCGTGTGCCGGGCCCCGGGTGACCAGTGACCCGCCGCCGGCCGGCCCCGGGCCAACTTGAGTGTGACTTTCATGTGCTGAGTGCGGCGGCCGAGTCGGAGCTGAAGGAGCCGGGCAGCACTGCAGGTCACGAGACTCGAGGCTTGACAGTACGGTACAGTACAGTACACTCATCGTTTACTAGTAGACTCAGTCCGCCCGGCCGGCAGTGGCTGAAATCACTCAGTAGCCAGCACTGTGACTCAGGCTGAGGCTACACTGAACAGCCTCTGCTTCAATAGTTGTAGTCGACACCCCAGTTCACTCCTGGCCCGAACTCGTTGGTCGCATGATCGCCTGCGAGAAAGTCGGACGAGTCAGTGAGGCAGCCGCTAGTCTTCCGCCCACCACTCACTTCCTACAGTCCCGTCCAGGCGAACGGCCCCTTGTCCCTGCCCATTGCTGAAGATGTAGCCCTGAAGACTGAGTCAGAGACACTTGCTGCTCCTCGTCTCTGCTCTTCTCCCAGCTGCTCTTCCTCTTGTCTTCACATCCCGCCTCACCTCTTTGGCAACTGCTGGCGAGCTCGGTGCGGCCGGGTAGTTGTAGGCGTTACTGGAAGGATAGAACCTGCAAGATGTTCAGCAAGAAGCAGCAGCGCGGCTGTGAGCATCACTGAGCCGGGAAGTAGTTGTAGGCAGGAGTTGCTTGTTCCTGTCAGGCAGTCAGAGCTGCGGGCATCGCACGGGCTGAACCTACCGGAACGTATCCCCACTCAGAGCCGTCGGACTGCATGGGACCCACGTTGATCATCTCGTAGTGAGGGTTTCCCCTGCCATCGACGCTCAACCCTCCCTCTCCCTCATGTCACCCTCACCCGCCGCTTGACGGGCCAGACAGAGTCTTGTAGCCCACGTCCTCGTACCGCCACCACCTGCTCCTCGTCACCTCCCTCTGCCCCTCAAGGCCAGCAAGACGCACTGATCAGAGTTGGGGTCCGGCTGCACCACAGGAGTGTCGGCAGTGCCGTAGACGAAGTTTGGGTTAAAGGCGATGGAGCCTTCTGGGGTAGCCTCGCCTCGAACATTAATGGTCGTGTAGACGCCGTTGTCTGGTACGATCCAGAGCCTCTGGGTCTGAGGTAGAGTGAGCTCCAACATGAGCAGCTGAGGCTACGGCGAACCTTTGATGCCGGATGCATCTGACGCTGAAGCAGCTTACGCTGGTATATAGCATCTGTGGACATGCCGCAATCAAGATTGAAGAAAATACTCAAGCGCGATGATGAAGAAAGAGATGATGACTTATGCTGATGATGTTGAAAATGGATAACATGGTGATGATATGAATGATCAGAGTGTTAAATCTTGAGGAGGAGGAGAAGGCATTGCCCTGCAAGGATCCTCTACCTGAGGCGCTTGAATGTCGCGTAGCAACGAGAGCGAGCAGGAGGAGGATAGCTGATGCAGCAGCTCCAGCAGCGAGGAGAGATGTCTGAGTGAGCCGAGGACGATGATATGAGAGCAGAGCTGTGGCAGAAGAGGCGACCCGCTGGTACTCCTCCTCCTCCTCCACCCTCGCTCCAACCATTTCCCAACAGCCGCGATACCCTCATCCCCTCTCAGACCTACTCATCTCCCTCCTGCTCAATGTGATCCCCTCATACAGCACTCAACCTTTTCGCCCCCGAAAATGCTGAAAGAGAATTTTGCGAGGAATGGAAGAAAGTCGGGAAGAAGAAGGAGAGGAAGTAGGAGGGGGGTGGGGGTCTGAGAGACAGTCAGAGACAGAGACATGGGGAAAGAGAGACAGGGAGGACATGCGTCGGCGTCTATCCTGCTCCCCTTCTTCATGATGCGTCCGTCTGCCTAGTTGAAGCGTCTAATGTGATTGTCTCTGTCAGGATTCGCCTCACATGGCAGCTCCCAATGTCCTGGGGCAGCAGATGCTGTCAATGTTCGTACAGCAGTTTCAACGAAGAGAGGGAGAGGTGCTCTCATCATCATCGCCATCTCCATCTCCATCATCTTTATCACCACCACCACCACCACCACCATCTCCTTGTCTTCTACCCTCCGCTGCTCACGTAGCCTGTAGGCCTTGAGGAGCGCCTCCTCGCAAGCTCTTCTCCATGAGCTGCTTCGTCGCGAGCTGCGGCAGTTTCGAGCAGAGGAGCTGGTGGAGGCACTTGAAGAGAGAGGAGAGGATGAGCTGCGTGCCTGCTCTCCCCGCCTTCAAGGTCTACTTCCACCCCCCTTCGCCCCCTTCCTCCTCCCCCCCCTTCCTCCTCCTCTTCCTCCTCCTCTTGATCACTGATGGATGTGTCATTCAGCGCTCTTACTTCGCGTTCAAAGTGTTGAGACGAGCAAGTTAGAGGGCATGGCGGAGGAGGTGGGGGCCCAGAGACGCGCAGAGGAAGCAGAGAAGGAGGAGGAGAGGAGGGAGGAGGAGGGGGGGAAGAAGAGAGAGGGACAGAAGGAGGAGGCTTCTTCCTCTCCGGGCCTTTCTCTCTTGTTCAGCCAGCAATACCTCGCTATCCTCTCAAGCTTGTGGCCGCCTGATCGCGTCAGGACGGGCATGGCCACCTGCTCCTTCCTCTTCTCTGCTCTCCGATCGTCTCCTCTCGTCCTCCTCCCCGTCCGCAGGTCCTTCGCTGTCCAGCCTGCAAGGAACTGCCTGCTGAAGCATGCGGCGAGCGTGGGTGAGACGCGAGAGAGGAAGAGCGGCAGAAAAGAAGAGCAGAAGCAGAACGGGAGGGAGGGTTTTGGGAGGGCAGGCAGGCAGGTGGAGGAGGAGGAAGTCTCTAACGCCGTAGTCCAGCTCTCTCTTCTGAAGTCCGCGTTCTCGCTCCTCCCATAGTGGAAGCTCTTCATTCTGCTGCCGTAGAGGGATGGGAGGTAAAACCCCATTGCTCCTCCCCCTCCCTCCTCTCCCTCCCTCCTCTCCCTACTCTCCCTCCCTTCTCTCCTTCACTCCCTTTCCTCCTCTCTCATCAACCGCTTCGTGCTCAGGGTCTGCTTTCTCTGTCGCTCAAGCGAGCGAACTTCTCACCCAAAGTAGAGGAGGGGCAAGGCCAGGCAGGTAGGACGAGGATCGTGAGAGGAGGGGGAGGAAGCAGAACTTCTGATGGGGCTGAAGACCTTAGGAAACTTGTGCATGTGTTGAGCAGGAGCAAGGTGTTGACGAGTCTAGACCTGCGAAACTGGTGCAGGAGGAGGAGGAGTGAACGGTACGCTAAGAGGCTGCGGCAGCGAGCTGGAGGAGGAGGGCTGGGGCCTCCTGTCGTCCTCCCTCTCCCATCTTTCCTGCTTGCGCACCCTCGACCTCAGCCACACGTCTTGTGGGGACTTGGTGAGTGTTGACGAGACGGGGGAAGATGAGAGGAGGTAGGAGGGGCTGTTACGAGCCTACGACAGGGGGTACGAGCACTGTCTGCATTTCTGCCTAGCTTGGTGGGTTTGCGCGACCTGGCGCTGGTTGGAAATCAAATCGGAGCTGAAGGAAGCGAAGGGCTGGCGTCGGGGTTGACATGTGAGGACGAAGGGAGGGAGAGGAGGGGGAGAAGGAGAGGAGGGATATGGAAGAGGACGAGGAGGAGAAGGAGAGGTTGAGCCAGGCAGCAGGTCTCAAGGAGCTGAAGAGACTTGAGCTGGGGATGAATTGGATCAAGGCGAAAGGGATAAAACAG
Source organism: Guillardia theta CCMP2712 (assembly GCF_000315625.1). Classification (NCBI taxonomy): domain Eukaryota; class Cryptophyceae; order Pyrenomonadales; family Geminigeraceae; genus Guillardia; species Guillardia theta. Next base: position 89,292 of record NW_005434553.1, read on the forward strand.
CTAACAGGTCTGCGAAAGAGGGGAAGAGATGGGAGGAGAGAGTGCGAGAGAGCAAGGGGAGGGGAGCGAGGGGGAGGGGGGTAAGGAGCGAGGGGACGGGGACGGGGAGGGGGAGGGGGAAGGAGGGGTCGAGGGTTTGGAGTAGGCGTTGGCAGGATC
>NW_005434553.1:89862-91390 GCF_000315625.1 Guillardia theta CCMP2712
GGCAACTGAACCTTCTCCCTCCCACCTTCCTCCTTCTCCTCTCCCTCCTCCTCCCTCCTCCCTCCTCCCTCGTCTCCCTCCTCTCCCTCCTCCCTCCTCTCCCTCCTCTCCCTCCTCTTCCTCCTCCCTCCTCTTCCTCCTCCCTCCTCTCCTTCCTCTTCATCCTTTCTCTCTTCTCCCTTGCCTTTCTGGGGTTTATGTTTTTCTCAGGCCTCCATCTACTCGCTGCGAGTATGAGCAGGGAAGGAGAAATCGAGGGCGCAAGTCAGAATGAGGAGCGTGAACAAGAAGAAGGGGAGGACGAGGAGGACGAGGAGAGGCAGCAGCAGCAGCAGCAGCAGCAGGGTCATGTGAAAGAAGAGGAGCGGGGGAGGGAGAAGGAGGGAGAGGAAAATGGCTCGCTGCGATCTATTGATCTCTCAGAGAATTTCATTGGCGACGAGGGGATGGAGCATTTCATGCAAGCGATGATGTCAGAAATCTTTTTGTCTCCCCCTCCTCTCCTTTCCTCTCTCCTCCTCCTCCTCCTCCTCCTCCTCCTATGCTTCCCTTCCCATCTCATCTTCATGATCAAACTCCTCACCTCTTTCCTCGCTCAGAAGCTCCTCGGGCTCTCGGTCGCTGGAGCATGTGGATCTTCGCATCAACAGCCTCAGCTCTCAATCTCTCCACGCCTTCCTCCTTCACGCTCAGAGGTCCTCTACCCCTCCTCGTGTGGCTGATGCTTAGCCTGCGTTCCTGCAGCTTTCCGAGGATGCGGTCGCTTGACTTGCGAGGCAATGAAGTCAGCAAGGAGGTAAGGGAGGTGAAGAGACGAGGAGAATATCATGTGATGCTTGTGCAGGAGAAATCCAAGTTTACAGGCTTGTTAACCAATGTGACAATATGATCAGACGCTACTCCCTCCTCCTTTCTTCCTTCAGTCGATGATCTCCGGCTCCTGCTCATCTTTCACTCCATGTCGCCTCGCCCTCCCCTCACCTCCGACAAGCCCAGAGGCCCCGTGACCCCAGCGCGAGACTTGAAGAGCATGCGGCTCGAGGCCTGTGACGCCATGGCGATGACGACCAACAAGCCGAGGGAATCACAAGACAGATGACAAGATGCAGGCAGGCAGACAGGCAGGCAGGCAGGCAGGCAGGCAGGCAGGCAGGAAGGGAGGGAGGAAGGGAGGGAGGGTCAGGATTCAGCACCTGCAGGAGATGCTCTTTTCGTTCCACGTACTCCCTCGGGTGAGCGTTCTGAGGATGCTTGAGATCCTATGAAGAGGAGGGAGGAGGAGCGAGAGACGAAGTGAGGGAGGGAGAGAAGAGACAGAGAGAGAGCGCAGTGCGCCGGGAGGGCGCATGAGCTCTCATGATGCGCCATAGAGATCGAGGTCACCGTGTCCATTGCGCCATCATCCGGTCGCTGTGGCTCTTGCGGATGGAACGGGATGATGAGACCGTACGCAGTACGGTATCTGCGATCCCTTGCGCGTAGCAGAGGAAGGCAGAGGTTAGCAACAACGACATTACCTTGCTTTTTT
>NW_005434553.1:97169-101363 GCF_000315625.1 Guillardia theta CCMP2712
GACGAGAACGTCTGGAGCTCCAGAGACCTGCGAGGCAGCGAAGAAGAGAAGGACAGAAGAGAGAGGGAGGTGGAGGGGGGGGGAGGAAGAGGAGGAGGAAGGGGAGGAAGAGAAGGAGTTGAGTAAGAGGAGTGGCGCGGCAGGACGAGAAGGAAGTCAGTACCCCGAGCTGAAGTCCTCAGAGCGATGGCAGGGGAGCGAGGTTCCTCGCTGGATCAGCTTGTGCATGATCCCTCCTTGCACTTCAATGCCAATGGATAGCGACACAGCCGCCTCCTCCCTCTCCTCCCTCCCCTTCTCTGCTCGACTCCTCCTCTCCTCCAGCTGCTGCATGTGCGCGCATACTCCCTCAAGCACCACGTGATCCATCGGCATGGCAGCGGGAAGATTGAGCTTGCAGGCATGTCAGAGCATCCCTCGCCTGCTCCTCCTTCTCTTTCTCCTCCTCCTCACTTGCGACCGGAACATGGATCGCAGCTTGTCCTGCACCGCCTTGATCTCACAGCAGCCTCCCGCCACCAGCACATCGGCGATGCTCTCCTGCCGTACCTGCCATTCGCATGCCCACATGACTGAGGTGAAGGGCAGGAGAGGAGGTAGAGGAGGCAGCGGCAGAGCTAGGGGAAGTGGGAGGGAGATAGAGGTAGGGCAGGAGATAGAGGTAGGGCAGGAGATAGAGGTAGGGCAGGAGATAGAGGTAGGGCAGGAGATAGAGGTAGGGCAGGAGATAGAGGTAGGGCAGGAGATAGAGGTAGGGCAGGAGATAGAGGTAGGGCAGGAGATAGAGGTAGGGCAGGAGATAGAGGTAGGGCAGGAGGTAGAGGTAGGGCAGGAGATAGAGGTAGGGCAGGAGATAGAGGTAGGGCAGGAGTAGAGGTAGGGCAGGAGATAGAGGTAGGGCAGGAGATAGAGGTAGGGCAGGAGATAGAGGTAGGGCAGGAGATAGAGGAGGCAGACTGACTGAGTTGTCCCCAAGGAGTTGAGAAGAGAGGGCAAGGACTCTACAGCAGCAGGTCAAAGCAAGGCTGATCCTCTTGCTCCTCACCTGTCATAGATGTCCTCACAAAGCTCCTCCATCTTCTGTCGCGTCATGTGCACCTTCAGCCTCCGAGCCTGTTCCCCCCTCAGCTCCCCCTCAGCTCCCCCTCAGCTCCCCCTCAGCTCCCCCTCAGCTCCCCCTTCTTCTCTCTTACCTTATCAACTTGATCAACTTCGATCGTCGTCTGCTCCTCTGAGCACAAGACTCGCTTGGCGTCATCGCAGGCGACGAGCACACGAAACATGAGCTGCTAGACGTCAGCTGAGAAGGTTGCTCTGCCTCTCACCTCCTTATCGTCTCGCAGGTCGACACCGTGACAGGCCTGATACTCCGCAAACAAAACTTTGCTAGCCGCTGAACGAAAGAGAGCAAGTGAGATACAACTATCATCACCTCCTCTCATACTCTCATACTCTCATACTCTCATACTCTCATACTCTCATACTCTCATACTCTCATACTCTCATACTCTCATACTCTCATACTCTCATACTCTCATACTCTCATACTCTCATACTCTCATACTCTCATACTCTCATACGCTGTCAGTCTGACCTTGTCCATTTCTCGCCCGCTGGTCTTAAAATCTTGGAGGCTGTCCAGCACTTGCAGCTCGTGATCCTCGAGCTTAAGGAGAGAGACCCGCAAGGCCATGGCTGACACCAGCCACGTCAGAGCGAGGAGGGAAGCGAGCCGAAGCCCTAGGACAAGGACTAGTGATGACGATCCGGAGGAGGAGGAGGAGGAGGAGGTGGTGGTGGTGGTGGTGGTCAAGATAGAGATGTAGAGGATGCGCTGCTTGTAGGAGTTTCACCTCCGAAGTTAACAGTGAGGGCGAGGCGACGGTGAGCTTTCCTACCGTGCCTTCACTCTCTTCATCTCCTCCTCCTCCCATACCTCTCGTATCCGTACGCCTTGCCTATCGCCACCGGCTCCGTCACAAACTCCACCCCCTGTCGCGCGCTTGAGAGTTGAAGGAGCCAGAAAACGTCACCTGCGCGATGCCGCATCTCTTGAGCACATCTTGGAGGAACTGAAGGAGGCGTAAGGGCTGGGGGAAGAGGAGAAGAAGGGCCCGACCTCCTTCTGCATGTCGTTGAACAGCTCAGGTACCGCCATCACTGCTGTAAGCTGCTCCTTCTGCACCTCCTCTCCCATGGCCGAAGAGAGCAGCTCGGTCACGAGCATGGCGGTGAGATCTTTCAGACTGATCTTCTCTATCATCCCTCGCTCATCCTTGCAGAGAACCTGAAGGGACAAGTCAAGGAGAAGCAGGGCAAGCACAGCTTCACTCACGCTGATCGCATCCTGACCTTGGCTGGCGTCTCGTTCCAGCCATAGCATGTGATCCTTGTCCAAGAGTTCGTCGTCCTCTCCTCTCCTCCCCACCAGCCTCATCAGGTCATAAGCCGCAGCTCTCGGATGCTCCCGCCCGATCCTCCGCCCCTCCTCCCCGCAGTGCCACTTCCCCTCGAAGCGACAGAGCCATGCTGGCGCCAGGCGGCGCTTCCATGGTCCACGCGCACGGGAAGGCACAAGAGCTCTCGCGTCTTCCCCCTCCCTCTCCTCTCCTCGCACGCAAACTCCCCATGTCGCCGACCCCACCGCCAACCCAACTGCTGCCATCCCGCTGTTACTCCCGGCTAGGGCCCTGGACCCCACCCCTTCCTTCCCCTTCAGATGAACCCTACCTTCTCCATAACACAAATGTGACTTGTCCGCACGCCTTTTTGAATTCCGACCCGGCGGGGCTCGCCCGGGCCCCCCCCGCGGCCGGCCGCCGTCGCCGGCGGTGAGTGCTTCTTGGAGGGCACTGAGTTTTACTCGCATAAGGTAAAAAGTGCCTCAAGCAGAAGAAAGCAGCAACAAGCAGAAGCGTCAAACACACGAAACACAAGACCGAAAGTAACCAGCACTGCTGGCAACCAGACCCTACACTGCCCGGCCAGCCCACGCGGCAAGCGAGGCCGCCGAGACCGAGACCGCCATTGACGGCGACGACGCTGCAGCAGTGCCCAAGGACCCCGTCGGGGGGGGGAGCCGCTCTCCGGAGGCATCAGACGTCCGACTGGCACACTGTGCGGATGGACGGAAAGGCGGGCTCCAGCGCCACTCTTGATGCCGTTCCATCGTCCGGGAGTCCGAGACTTCCGGTGCCAGACTCCTCCGGGGCGACTCGACAAAGTCCGAGGAGGAGGTGTCCTCGAGGAGCGATTGCTCACACGACGGTAGAGGATCGCTCCAGCATTATGAACCATGTGAACGAAGTCGTGCGCCTCAACGAAGAAGGTCGCCAGAGGATGCTTCTGGGCACGGAAAGATCTCGAGCAGTGAACGTCCAGGCTATGAGGAGAGGGCAGCGACCGTGACATTGGCTGGTCAGAGTACCAAGCGAGGAAGCGAGCGATAGCCGTATAGTAAACAGCGGGGTGTAGACCCTCAGAGGGCGTGAACTCGTCCCCTCCTCGACTATGCGGAAGCTCCCGCTTGAACCTCGCAAACTCTAGCAGGTCGGGATGCGCGGCGAGGTACTGCGAGGAAGGCCAGCGGTGGTATTTCTCAAGCGCCAGGTGGACAGAGAGGTCTGCTTGAGGCACTTTTTACCTTCTGCGAGTAAAACCACAAAAGCAGCGTGCCAAGCTAAACCTGCATGCACACAGCGCCACAGCGAGAAGCTGCACAAACACACACAAAAAAAAGACCAAAAGTAACCAGCACTGCTGGCAACTGTCAGCAGACCCGGCACCGCCAGCCTACGCGCGAAGCCACGCAGCCTCAAGCAACAGTCGCTAGGAGGGGTAACAAACTCAGCAGGAGGGGACGTCCGAAATGAAACTCCCTTTGGTCGGCACTTCGTTGCTGCTGAGGTCTTGGCTCGCAAACGCGCCGCCACCTATCAGCGCCTCACCATGCAGCTGACGCTGGAGGCGCTCCTATCTGGTGCGAGGCGCATGACGCCCTTGCGTTCGCAAGCACTTCTCGAGCCAGAGGACAGCTCCTCCTCGGACTTTGTCGAGTCGCCCGAGGGATGACGGATTTACTGGCAGAAGGTAAAAAGTGCCTCAAGCAAAAGAAAGCAGGAACAAGCTAAACCTCCTGGCACACAGCGCACAGCGAGAAGCCGCACAATCACACACAAAACACACGCCCGAAAA
>NW_005434553.1:101463-102185 GCF_000315625.1 Guillardia theta CCMP2712
CTCCAAATAGTATGCCTGACGGTTTTGCTTGTTGCTGCTGTCTTCTGCTTGAGGCACTTTTTACCTTATGCGAGTAAAACTCAGTGCCAGAAAGGTCGGGGTGCGCGGCGAGGTACTGTGAGTTTAGCCAGCGGTGGTGCAGTTCTCGAGGCGGCCAGGTGGACAGACAGGCTCTCGGAGATCACCGGGTCAAAGCGACGAATGATCTGTGACTGGCCCGTGGACTCGCGAGAGAAACGGAGATGACCCCTGGAAGAAGCGAAGCTTCGCCGGCGGGCTGGAGATGGCTTGCCCTCACCAGCGTCCTCGTTGAGGGTATTGAAGACCTTTACTCTGATCGGACGGAGTTGACTGGCACTGCATGAAAACCACCGGTTGCCACGGTGCCCATCAGGAGCCTCGGGACCGAGGATCCCCGACTATATCGCCGCTCAGCTACCGTACTGTCCGAGTAAGGTTCAACGGTTCAACGGTTCAACGGTTCAACGACGGTTGCCCGGGACTCATCACTGAGTCATGGCATGCGGCTGAGTGCGCCGGCGCAGCCTATCCCGGAGGACTGTGACGAACTTAGAAAGTGCCGCCTGACAGTGTGTGTTTGCGCGGCACACTGCCGCTGAGCTTTTATCGGGACGGTCCCCGGGGCCCCGGATCACATGATCGGATCGCGTGGCTGCAGTGGCGGCCCGGCAGTGCCCGGCAGCGCCGGGCGCGGCCCGGGC
>NW_005434553.1:102400-102844 GCF_000315625.1 Guillardia theta CCMP2712
TGCCATAATCCGCGCTTCACCTTGCGGGGGGGCGACTCAGTGAGGCTTGAGCGGTGGTCTCATGCGATCTAAGGAGTCATGCAGGAGGAAAATGGATGGGAAGAAGTTAGCGAGGAGCAAGCGAATGAATTCTTAGTCGACGAAGACAACGAAGGGTGAACCCTCTTCGTCCCCATCCCTCCCCTCGTCGCTCCTTACCAACGCTCTCTTCTCCTCCCGGAAGCTGATGTCGTTCTCGCCAGCTGGGCAGGAAGGTCGTTTGAGGGCAACATCCGATACAAGGTGCTGGAGGACGTGAACGCGTCTCAGCCGGGTGGAGCAGGAAGGTGAAAGGTTGAGAGGAGAGGAGCAGCGATAATGCCGAGAGCGAAGGGGATGGAAGAAGCCCAAGATGGGGGACCTGGTCGTCGTCACATGCAGGCGGCTTGATGAGGTAGAAGAAAG
>NW_005434553.1:102944-103843 GCF_000315625.1 Guillardia theta CCMP2712
ACATCAAGTAGATCGATCCTTCTGGTTCAGGACTGCTCCAGCTCAGCACCACCAAGAAGATGTGCGTATCGACTGATCAAAAATTCTCTCAGCCTCTTTTCATCGGCTCTCTCGATCGATCGCAAAATTGCAATTTGCTCTAATGAAGTCATCGAGTACTTTAGTGTGCTCACTCGGAGATAATTGTATGATCGCTGGTTAATCAAACTCTTCTTGGATTTGTTGCTTCTGGTATCAGTACAAGTCTCAATTTCCCTCATCTTTTAATGCAAGTGAACAAGACTCAGGATAGTCAATAGTGACTTCATAGCGTTTAAAATTGCTAAAGTTCTAAACTTATCAATCGACCTCTGCGATCAGCACTCAAGACTGTCACAAACTTCAGGTTAGTTCAACGGATCATTGATCAGTGACATCATAGCCTGCTGAGAACGCTCATTCTGCCAGTAAATCCACTATCTTGCACACAGTTCACAGCGAGAAGCTGCACAAACACACACAAATCACAAGCCCCAAAAGAACCAGCACAACCAGACGCGGCATCGCCAGCCCACGCGGCAAGCCACGTAGACAGGATTCCAACGGTGGAAGCATCAAGAGTGTCGCTGGAGAAGCCTTTCCGTCCATCACTGTGACGTCTGATTCCTCCGGAGAGCTCGACGCCACTGGAGCAGGTAATGGATTTACTGGCAGAAGGTAAAAAGTGCCTCAAGCAAAACAAAGCAGGATCAAGCTGAACCGGCAGGCACACAGTCCACAGCGAGAAGCTGCACAATCACACACAAAACACAAGCCCGAAAAGAACCAGCACTGCTGGCACCCAGACGCGGCAGCGCCAGCCCAAGCGCGAAGCCGCGCAGACAAGCAGCCTAAGGGTCAAGCAATCAAGCAACAAGCAG
>NW_005434553.1:103943-108392 GCF_000315625.1 Guillardia theta CCMP2712
AGCGGGTGGGAGGGTCTGACTTGCGCGGCAGGTCATCACTCAAAGGATGAGCAGCAGGATGACGATGCTTGTGCGCTTTCGCGGTGATGCGTGTGATGTGGCGCTTGACTGGCGTCTGACTGGAAGCAGACGACTCTGAGGTCGTGAAGCTGGGGAAAGGATGGAGGTGAAGGGGCGGCAGGCATGGAAGGTCAAGGAGTTTCACGTGTCGCTGCATGGATGGCACTCGGTGAGGCTGCTGGCCCCTGCTAGAAGAGTTGACGAGCCCCAAGGTCGTCGACCTCCTCGGAGACAGAACCGCCGTCATGATCGCATACTGGCAGGTAGGGGAGGAGGAGACGAGGAGACGAGGGTTATGGTGTGGAGATGAGGGGTGGGTGGGGACTTGGGAAAGGTTCTGAGTGGACGAGGCAGCATGAAGGGCAGACGTTCCTCATTCCTGACGGGAGCAGAGTGACAGTCAAGGTCGGCGACAAGCTCCTCGACTTCATCGCAGGTGCTGCTTCCCCTGCCCCCTCTTCCACACTGACTCAGCGGGAGGAAATGGTGAGATACCTCGCGCCGTAGAGAGTTTGTTATGCAGAACGGTGAGGAGGAAGAGGCTTGTGCATGAGCGTTGAGCCTGTGAGAGGGCAGCGGATGCGGTATGGGCAGGAGTGCGAGTTGAAGGTCGCGCCGCATCTGCTGACGGATGCGAGAGTCGAAGAGATCGAGAATGTCATGAGAGAGGAGGAGGAAGATGGAAGGCGGTCACGTTCAACATGACCTTTCTCAACCACACGCCTCCTTACCTTCTCGGGGTCAGTGAACCCTCTCGCCTTCTCTCCTCTTGTCTTGTCGTCCTTCTGATGCTCGTGCTGATCAGACGGAGGAGAGGTTGAGAGTGGCCAATTCGAGGAAGGAAGGTCTTGCCTGCCCTGCTTCTTGTCGCTCATGCTGCTGCAGTTGAAGGGCAACGAGATGTTCACTGCCGGCGATTTCGTCTCCGCCCTCATATGGTACGACAAGGTAAGTTGAGGTCGCGCGAATTCCCCAGCTGACTGCCTCAAGGCCTTCAGCATGGTCTCCAGCCCCAAGAGCTTCGGAGAAGAGGAGGACGAGGTACGACTTCTGTCGCTGCTTCTCACCCCTCAGCTCCGACCACCTTCAGGCTCGCCAGGTCTGGGTCGCCTGCCACCTGAACCGAGCAGGTGCTGCCTGAGGCTCTACACGGGAGGATGAAAGTCTTGCAGCCTGCCATCTCAAGGAGAAGAGATATCAAGACACCATCGCTGACTGCGAGCGGTGAAGGAGGAGCGCGTGCACTGCCATGGCCACACTGACGACCTGCAAGGGTGCTGGAGTTCGAGGGGGAGAAGAAGAACCTCAAAGCGCATCTGCGGCTGGCAGAAGGTGCAGCCATGCTGCCGTCTCACCTTCATCTCACTGCTGGCAGCTGAGCTGGAGCTGCGGAATTATGACCGCGCAGAGATGATGCTGCTGGAGGTGCTGAGCTGAGAGCCCGAGCCTAGCTGATGCCTCGGCAGGCGCAATTGGCGCACTCGGACAACGCTGCGATCAAGCGACTGCAGGGGCTGGTGAGGTGAGAGGCTGAGGCGGGTCAGGTCAGAGCTTGAAAGGCAGCAGGATGAGGCGAGAGATGGACTTGAGGGACGAGAAGAAACTCTACGGAAAGATGCTCCACAAGGACACGTGACCAAGGCTGAGGCGATCCCGTCACAGGCTGAGGAGATACCGTTACAGCAGGAGATACCGTTACATTGTCTATAACAACCTTATCTACATGTCGTTGATCCTACACTACATGACACTCTGCTGGTCTTGGAGCTCGAACATTACTTTCAGCTCACCTCGTCGCTCGTCCCTCGACATGCTCCATCGCCTCTTCTAGCAACTCACTCCACTGCCAGCATGGCGCACAGCCCCAAGCATCTTGTGCTGGTTGTATGTCGTCACTTGAGTCTCTCGTGGGGTCGCTCGCTGGGACAGCATCGTCTGCTGGCTCGCACAAGGCGATTTCCTTGTCTTGGGGGTTGTGGAACCTCTGCCTGGAGTAAGGCCATCTCACCACACCAAGCTTGCGGCATGCGCTCTTGAAGGCTGTGAGCGAGAGCCCCAGATGCCTGGCAGCGTCTGCCTGCCTCTTGCTGAAGAGACCCACGATCAGCCCCATGTCCACACGCACAGGGCGACGAGGACCCCGACCACGCGGAAAGACTTGAGCGACTTGAAGCCCGGCAGAAGACATGACTAGCCGATACAATTCGAAATAGAGAAAGATGTTGACGATGAAAATATGATCACAATAGAATTACTGTCAGAGATAGTTGTTACAGCACTTATCAAGGTGGACGAGCTATTTTGAGCAGAAATCCTCGAATGGGCAACACTTTATGCAGGATCAAGTAGGAGGAGGAGGGATTGAGTAAGCCTGAGCAAGCCTGCGGAGGAAGGGAGGAAGTGGAGGTGAAGGAAGAGGAGATGAAGGAAGAGGAGGTGAAGGAAGAGGAGGTGAAGGAAGAGGAGGTGAAGTAGAGTAGTAAAAGGGCGCCCGACGAAGTAAATCACTACTACTTGCAGTTGACTAAAACTAGCGTGAAATAGGTAGTCGCACGGATGGGTGGTAGAACGGGTGGGTTGGGTGGTTCACTTGAAGACCCCTGAAAGACTGCATATATGATGGGGTCATAGCCTAGATATTGTGGGGGGCGTAATAGATAGAGGGCCAGTTGCGCCCTGGTAAGATTCTTTTTTCGGGTGTAACAGGGGTGTGGTGAAAGGTGGGGGTAATGAGTGGGGATAGAGGGGGTGGTCATACAAGAACGAGCAAAGAGGGGGTGGATTTACAGCGAACCAGTCTCATCCCATGGGGTACTCCTATCTTATGTCGTGTCGGAGTCGGAGTCCCTTGCAGGGGTGGGTGGTTTCAACTCGTATGGTGGGGTAGTATCAGTGGACTCAGTAGTAGTAGAGCCTCGTGATTTGCCTCAAGTCGGGGAGCAATACGAGACACAAACTGAAATCCTGCTCACAAAAATCAAATCATGATTGATGCTGAACAGAACATTCAAAGCTTCCGGCCCACGCCGTGACCGTTCACCTTTGTAGGCACGGCGACATCCTCACCTGTCACGTGACAGGCTGACTCGGGTGACCTCGCCTGACAGTCACCCGGCCACCAGGACTGCCGGCCGAGGGCCCGGGCCGGGCCCCACGGTCACTGAGAGTCAGGCTGAGACGGTTTCGAGCCCGGCGGGCCGGCCGGCTCAGTGGTTTAAAGGACCACCCTACCCCATGATTAGATTACCATCTATTGACTACGGGTACATCGGTTTTCGTACCTTTTCTTCGCTGTGTAATAGTTCGGAACAGGCAGGGGTGCTGTTTGTCATACTGCTTTACAGGTAGGGTAGGGGTAACTACCCTACCCTACCACAGCAGACCGTCACATCCTCTCTTATGGCTTGACGACTCAACTCTGCTATGCTCTGCCACCATCAACATCACCATCTCCTCCCTGACCTCCTTCCTCCTCCTCCTGCTTGTAGTCCGTGTTATCCTCGTCCTCGTTGCCACGAGATCGAAGATCGCTCACCGCCCTTGCGGCTTCCTCTCTTGCACTCAAGAATGGTGCAACACAAATGTTTACCTACTATACTCCTTTCCTCCTCCTCCTATCTCTTCCCCTCCCCTCGGGTTGATTTACCTCAGCTACTTCTGTCCTCCTGTTGTGAGGAGAAAAGCCAGGGAAAGAGAGCTCTCTGCCTGTATTGAGAGAGCTCTCTGCCTGTTTGGATTGCGAGGCCCGGTTGTTGGCCATGGTTCGTTCTCATTTCCGTTGTTGCAGGTTGCCTTGCCTTCTCGTCGGTGGACGTGATCGGACATTATGCCGTACTTGGACATCTCTGCCTTGTGCCGTCCGTGTGGCAGGGCTTGTCTGCTCCTCGCTCTCGCTGCGTCCTCGCTCTCCAGTGCCGACCGCTCCTTCCTCCCTGAGTCTCGTCGACCCGTCTTGCTTCCTCGCAGGCCTCTGGGCCTCCTCAGCTTGCGAGGAGGAAGAGGAGGAAGAGGACTCTTAGGTGAGGTGGCCCCGCCGGTTCGAACACGTGACGTCATGGGAGCAGCATGCTTCGGCGCCAGGGAGGACGAAGAAATTCCTCAGCTGACAGCAGAGGTCGCCGATGCTCCAGTCAAAGGTCATCTTGAACTCTCGCTTGCTCTCCCCCCTGACCTCTCGTTCTCCCCATCTCTCCTCTTGCTGCCCCTCTTGGTCCCTGTGCTGATTGCTTCGCAACAGAGGGCGAGAGCAAGCCGCGCAGAAACGCTCGCTTTCCAGAGCTAGTTCATCTCCCTATGGAGGGAAATCCAGAGGTCAGAAAAGTTAGGGAGGGGGGCAAGGAGGGAGGGGAGGGGAGGGGAGGGGAGGGAGGTAGTGACGAGATGTGCGCG
>NW_005434553.1:108492-116341 GCF_000315625.1 Guillardia theta CCMP2712
TACGTACGTACGTACGTACGTACGACGACGTACGTACGTACGTACGTACGTACGTACGTACGTACGTACATCCAGAGGTCAGAAAAGTTAGGGAGGGGGGCAAGGAGGGAGGGGAGGGGAGGGGAGGGGAGGGAGGTATGACGAGATGTGCGCGCAGGTCGACACTCCCTATGCTGCCTTCAATTTCTCTGCTGCTCGGTTTCCTGAACGGAATTGCTTGGGACATCGCGAGCTGTTACCGGACGGCAAGCGAGGAGGGTACGTGTGGCAGACGTACGGGGAGGTGAATCAGCAGGTGAAGGCCCTCGGGGAGGGGCTCGTGCGAGTCTGCGGGCTGGCACGAGGGAGCAAGTGCGGCATCTACGCGACGAACCGGCCGGAGTGGACAGAGAGCATGCTGAGTATGTGGTCACAGGGCCTCGTGTGCGTGCCCCTCTACGACTCCGTAGGGTCAGACGCGGTGCGGTACATCATCAACCATGCGGCGCTTCCCGTCGTCTTCTGTGAGCGGAGCAAGCTCTCCGTGCTGCTCGAGGCCGCCAAGGACTCGCGGTCGCTGCGGCACATCGTGCTGTATGAGCCCCTGCAGGACGATGACGTGGAAGTGATGCACAAGGCTGGATCCCGGCGAGACCTCAAGCTGCACTCATGGACGGAAGTGAAGGCAGCGAGCAGGGAGAGCAGCGCGTCTTCGGGCTCCGCGCAGCGAGCAGGGGAGCTTGCGATGGTGCTCTACACGAGCGGGACGACAGGAGACCCCAAGGGAGTGATGCTCTCAGCTCAAAACCTGCTGGCATCGGCAGCTGGGTGTCTGCTGACGGACGAGACGTACGATGGGAAGGACACGCAGAGTTCAAGGAGGTTCGACAAAGCGACGTACGTGAGCTACCTGCCGCTGGCTCACAGCTTCGAGCTCAACATGCAGATCCTGATGCTCACATGCGGGGCCGCCATTGGCTTCTACCAGGGCGACGTGAGGAAGCTCGTGACCGACGACCTGCCGGCCCTCCAACCCACCATCATGCCGGGGGTCCCTCGCGTCTACAGCCGGATCTACGACAAGGTGGTGGGTACCATGGAGGCTAAAGGACCGGTCATACGAGCTCTCTTCCGGATGGGATTGCGCGCTAACGAGCGGGCGATGGCGCGGGGGAAGCGCTCGTGGCTGTGGGACTCGCTCATGTTCAAGAAGCTGCAGGCGGTGCTGGGCGGCCGCGTCGAGATGTTCCTGTCAGGAGCTGCTCCGCTCAGCAGCGAGCTACATGGCTTCCTCAAGGTCGCGTTCAACGCCCCCGTCATTCAGGGCTACGGCATGACGGAGAACGCGGGAGCAGCTGTCGCCATGCCGCCCCTGCTCACGACAGTAGGAACCGTCGGAGCTCCTCTGCCATGCACGGAGGTGAAGCTGGTAGATGTGCCGGAGATGGAGTACAGCACGGAGGACGTGTACCCGAGGACGAGAGAAGAGTTTGAGCAGCAGGTGACCTTCAAGGGAAGCTTCGACCCGGCCATGGCCGGCAAGAAGCTGCCGCGAGGAGAGATCTGCATGCGGGGGAGGAACATCATGCAGGGCTACTACAAGCTCGAGAGTGAGACAGCAGCGGTGCTCGATGCTGACGGCTGGCTGCATACGGGGGACGTCGGGCAGTGGAACCTGGACGGGAGCCTGAGCATCATCGACAGGAAGAAGAACATCTTCAAGCTGTCGCAGGGCGAGTACATCGCCGTCGAGAGCATCGAGTCTGTTGTCGCCTCCTCCCGCTTCGTCCTCCAGTCGTGGGTCTACGGCAACTCGCTCGAGCCCGCCCTCGTCGCTGTCGTCGTTCCAGACAAGGAGGTAACGCTCCTCCTCCTCCTCCTCCTGCCTGTCCCCCCCTCTCTCCCGCTCCTCCTCCTCCTCCTGCCTGCAGGCGGTGCTCTCCTGGTGCAAGAAGCATAACATCGCGGGCTCACTCCAGCAAGTCTGTCGGGACCCTCGCGTGCAGAAGATGATCCTGAACGACATCCGCGAGTGCTGCGTCGCCGCCAGCCTGAGGGGCTACGAGCAGCCCAAGGCGATTCACCTTGAAGTGAACAATCTCAACGAACTCGGCCAGGTGCTGCTGCTGCTGCTGCTGCTGCTGCTGCTGCTCTTTGTGCTGTCCTACTCCTGTCTCTCTTCCATCCATGTGACCTCCTCCTTTCCTTGCGGTCTTGTCCATCTTTCAATCTCTTACGCTTCATCAGGGATTCACAGTACAGAACGACTGCCTGACGCCCTCCTTCAAGGTCTGCTGCCCCTCCCCGTCTTCTCTTCTCCGCTCACTCTCCCTCAGCTTCGTCGCCCTCAGCTGCTTCGCCGCTACAGCCAGCAGGTCGACGTCATGTACCAGCAGATCCGCGAGAGTCTCCAGCACAGCTCCAGCTGACGTGATCATCTGTAATCTAACAAGAGATAGTGCTAAGAGCACCGCTACCCCCTCTTCTACCACAACTAACCCATGACCCCTCCCCCTTACTGGAGGACAAGGACTTTCTCTTCTTCTTTCCTCTCGCGCTTCATGTGGCCCGAGAGCGACTTGAGCGGCTGCGGAGAAAATGAGAAGGAGGAGGAGGAGGGGGGGAGGAGAGGAGAGAGGAGGAGAGAGGAGGAGGAGCGGAGGAGGCAGGGCGAGGGGACCTGGAGGGCCCTAGAGTTGGCGACAGCTGCTGAGATTGGCTGAAGTTTGCGTGTCACACCTCCACCTCCTCCAGCTGGCGCCTTGCTGGTAGCGCGAGGCTTGTCAGGGCCCCTGCTGGCGGCAGGCTTGCGAGCCGTCAGGTCGATGTAGGCCTGCGGGAGTCTGAGCATGAGCATGAGGAGGAGGGGGAGGAGGAGGAGGAGGCAGTGCGGTGGGAGTCAGCGACTTAACCTGCATCTTCTCGATGGCGAGGGAGAATTCAGTCTCGAGGTTGGAGGAAGAGGAAGAGGCAGCGAGAGCTTCTCCGAAGGCTTCCCCGCTAGTCCATTCTGCTCACAAATCAGCTCCTCTTCCTCCTTCGACTGCTGCTCCTCCTAACCTCCGCTCCACCCTCGCTCGCGCTCGTTCTCTTCGCTTGCTGTTCCTTCCCGTTCCTCCTCCTGGGATCCCACCAGCCCGGCCACTTCATCGGCTGAGGCCTCGAGCCCCTTGAGCACCTCGTTGGCTCGCTCGACAGAGTGCTGGAGACAAGTGAGAGGAGGAGGAGGAGGAGGAGGAGGAGGAGGAAAGAGAGGAGGAGAGGGAGGGAGCGGAGTGTTACCCTGGAAGTGACATTGCTGGTGTCGGAGGGGGCGAAGGAGAGTTCGGCCTCCTCCTCCTCCTTCTCTCCAACAGTCTGCGAGCGATGCAGCTCCACCAGTCGAGCGACGAGCTCCTCCTACAAGCCCATCAGCCTCCTCGCCCCTGCCCCCACCCTCTCACCTTCTTCCCCGTCTTCTTGAGCCCCTTCCTCCCGCATAGCTCCTTGAGCGTCGGCACTTTCATGGCCTGCAGCTCCTCTACCCCCGGGATCTTCTCCTCTCCTCCCTCCCCCTCCTCTCCTCCCTCGCGCTCCTCTCCTACCTCGCGCTCCCCCTTCACAGACCCTGCCTCCGACCCCTCCGACGTTCTTCCTCGCCGCTTCCTCTGCTCATTCCTGCGCCCTCCCTTGGCCGTCGGCACCCACTCGTCGTCCGACTCGAGCTCCTCTTCCGCAGGCTCCTGGGCCTCCGTCAGCCTTGTCCCGGCGCTCTCGCTTCCCTCACCTCCTCCTCCGAGCTCTCCGACTCGATCACAACTTCAACCTGCCCGACAGTGAGGCGAAGAGAGGAGGAGGAGGAGGAGGGGGAGGGGGAGGGGGAGGGGGAGGACCTTCGGGGGAGCTTTCTTCTTGGGTGGCTTCGCAGAGCTCTTGGCCTCCTTCAGCTCTTGCTCCTTCCTCTCGAGCTCTTTCTGCGCCTCCTCCTGCATCCTACTGCGTCAAGCTCAAGCTCAACCTCCTCCTCAGGACCTGTAGGGCAAGGAGTTCATCTCGCTGGATGCTGATGGAGGAGAGAGACTTGATGGCTTCCTCCTGCTCTCTCAGTCGCTCCTTCAGCTCCTCCGGCACGCCTCCTCCACTGGCCTCCGAGCACCTGCTGCCCGTCAGGAGGAGACAACAAAGATGAGTGGACGGAGAGAAGAAGAAAGTAAAAGGGGGGAAGTTAGGAGGGGGAGGAGGAGTATGATGATGACGACGATGATGATAAGAAGGAGGAGGAGGAGGAGGGGTTGGGGGGGATCGGAGCAAGTGGGGCTTACGATCTGGCAGACATGCTGGAGAGGAGGAGGAGAGTCTTCTGCTCAGCCTGCTGCTCCTGCTTGAGGGAGGCGATGGAGTATTGGTTCCTCGTCTCCCTCAGTTCTTTCTCCAGCTCCTCCACCTCTGCCTTGAGCCGCATCACTTCCTCGTCCTGCTCCGACACCTGCCAAGGCCATCAGCAAGACAACGAAGGAGGGAAGGGGGAGTCCAGGGGAGCAAGGCCTCACCTGGGAGGAGTTGAGAGCAGCTTCAAGTTCTGACTTGATGCAGAGAGAAAAAAGAAATCGAACTGACTTCTTGGCATCCTACACCAAACCTCAAAACACCTCCTCCCTCCTCCCCCTCCTCCTCTACCTGGATGGATCGCAGGTGCGGGCAGTTGAGCGCGACGTTTCTCTCTCTGTCGTTGTTCCCCTCCACCCCCAGCAGCTGACGTTGCAGCTCCCCAATCTGCTGCGAGCAGGCTTGCACCTGCTGCCCGAGCTCCTCCGTCCTCGCCCGCAGCTTCTCCTTCCCGTCCTCCTTCTGCTCCTCCTCCCTCCCCCTCTGCTGCCAGCGGCTCTGCAGGCTCGAGAGCTTCTCTCGCAGCGAGCTCGTCGTCGGCTGGCCGCCGCTCTTGGGCTCCTCCTGCTCCAGCAGCTCCTTCGCCTGCTGCAGCTCGGCATGCAGCTGGGAGCGAAGACTCATCTGCTCCGTGAGCGCGTTGCGAATCCTTCGAACCTGCAAGGACAAGTGAATAGAGGAGGAGGAGGAGGAGGAGGAGAAGGAGGAGGAGATTGTCTACCTCGACACAGAAGGAGATTTCTTGCTCAAACCACTGCTCAAGGTTCCCCTCCTTCTCCTCCTTTTCTCCCTTCGAGCTCTTCGCCTCCAGCAGTCTCTTCAGCCGCATGTTGGCAGCTGCTGCCTCCTCCATCTTTCGCTTCAACACCACCTGCCATGCCTCAGCCTCCTCCCCTCCTCCTCCCCAGCTCAGCACCTGCTGCTTGTCCAGCTGCAACTGAAACTTGTGAGCCTGATGCTCCGCTTGCTTCTGCTGCCTCTTGAGCATCAAAACCTGCGATTGCAAGTCAGACCAGCACCCTGCTTATGCTGGTCGTCACCTCCTTGCTGTGCTGGGCTCGCCATTCTTTGAATCGGTCGGACTCCATCTGCAGGCGCATCAGGACCGGCTCCTCCCCAGCTGACCCTCAGCTTCTTCACCTTCATCTTCCGCAGCAGCTTCACCTTGGCCTGAGCTCAACGTCAGCGCACCTTCAACCTCTGAGCTCTCCTCCACCTGCTTCATACCCTCGATGTCTGCGCTCAGTTCCTGCCAGCAGGTCAGAGAACAAGCAAGAGGAGGAGGAGGAGGAGGAGGAGGAGGAGGAGGAGGAGGAGGAGGAAGAGGAGGAGGAGGAGGAAAGGCACCGCTATCCTTCTGTCGCTGTTCTGCTTCAGTCGCAGCATCTTCTCCTGCTCAGTCACCTGCCTCTCATCAGCCCCAGCAAGGCAACTCCACCTCTCACTCTCTTCTTTGCGGCTGCGAGCTGCAGCTCGAGAGTCTCCAGCTTCTCCTGCGCCTCCTTCAGTTTCTCAGCTGCTTCCAACGGCTCCCACCGTCTCCTTAGAGGCCGCAGAGGCGGTGGACAGCTGGGCCTGCAGCTCGTCCACCTGCTGCCGCATCCTCTGCAGCTCCTTCTCGTCCGCTTCCTTGAGCGCGCAGAGTCGCTTCTCCCCTGCTGGAGGGTCAGCAGGGGCACAGCAGGAGAGGGCGGGTGCCTTCCAGCAGCTGGGACAGCAGCTGCTCCTTGAGCCCGAGAGCTTCTTCGATCCCTTGCAGCTCGTCGCTCAGAGCGACTTGACTCATCGTGTGGGCCAGCATGTCCTCAGACGCCTCCTCTCCCTCCTCCCCTGCCGCTGGCCCTACCCTCGAGAGCTCCAGCCTGCTCTCCTCCAGCACGCTCTCTTCCACCTGCCCAGCTCGTCACCGGCTGCTCGGCCCGCCAGCAGGCGTACCGAGAAGCTCGCCTCCTCCTCCCAGCTAAGCCCCTGCTGCTGGCAGAGCCCCTGGAACTTGATTCTCAGCTTGTCAAACTGGATCTCTAGCTGGAGCGCTCGGCGGGTCCTGCGGCTCAGCTGCCACCAGCGGTCATGTGGTCGAAGTCAGCTGGGGTCTGCCTGACCTCAAGTGAGGTGGACTGGAGCTCCTCCTTGAGCCGCCTGCCTCCCGTCAGCTCCTCCTCCTCCTTCCAGTTCGGCCACCTCAGCTCCTCCTCGAGCTCCTTGACTCGAGTCGCGTCTCCCCCCGCCGGCACTTGAGGCTTTCCTCCTCCTCCTCCACCTCCTCCTCCCGCAGCCACCTGAGCCTCGAGCTGCTGGATGTAAGCTCTGAGCGCGGCGACCTGCAGCCGTTTGAGACAGGAGGAGAGGAGAGGAGGAGAAGGGTAACGATAGGAAGGAGAGGAGAGATAGGGGATTGGGACCTCGGCGTTGGAGGAGGAGACGTTGACGACGGGCTTGTTCTTGATGTTCTTCGCTCTGTTGGCGTACTTGAGCGTGTTGAGCGTCTCCTCGAAGTTGCAGTCTGTCAGCCTGTCAGCCCTTCCGCTGTGCTAGGCTGCTGGGGACCTGCTGGGGAGACGCAGGCGATCATCATGGTCTTGCTGTTGCCTCCTAGCGAGTCCTGAAGAGAGAACCCGTCACGAGGGAAGAGCAGAACGGATGGGGAGGGGGAGGAGGAGGAGGGATGAGAGGAGGGTCTTACTTGGAGCATGCGGGTAAGCTTCGAGTCTCTGTACGGCACGTGGCCGTTTGCCCCTCCCTCTGCCTTCTCGCTCAGGGCTGAGATCACGTTGCCTAGCGCCTGTCGCGTGGTGAGCAGCTGAAACATGCTGGTGGCAGCGCAAGGGGAGAAGGAGGAGGAGCTGGGAAGGGAGGGATGAGAGGGGTGGGGTGGTTCAACCAGGAGGCCCTTGTTGATGTTGATTCCTTCCTTGAGGCGCTGCAGGTGAGGTTACGTTCGCTCGCCTGCTCGTTCCCGCCGCTCCTCACCTGCCCCTCAGCTTTCGTTCTCTTTGCCCTCTCACTGCCATCACCATCAGGCGCCTCCTGCTCCTGCTCCTCCGCTGCTCTCACCTTCCAGCCAAGTCCACGAGGTGGAGGCGAGCGACGACGTCTGTTCCTGCTGGACTTGAGGCTCCTCCTTCCTCGCCGGCAGTGCCACAGTAGATCTGGATGGACATGATAAGAGGAGAGGAGGAGGGGAGAAGAGAAGACGAGCACCTTCTCCATCGTGATGGTGAAGACAGCATGAGAGCGCGAGGATTGTCTGGAGAACAAGTTGAGAGGAAGAAGCACGAGGAGCACAAGCCCGACAGGTTCATGCAGGTGCTGCCAGTCGCTCGGTTGAGAGATCCCTGCGAGGGGATAGTCACGAGAGAGAAAGTGGGACGGGGGGAGGAGAGGAGAGGAGAGGAGGGGGAGGAGAGGAGAGAAGAGGAGAGGAGAGGAGAGGAGAGGAGAGGAGAGGAGGGGAGGAGAGGAGAGGAGAGGAGAGGAGAGGAGGGGAGGAGAGGAGAGGAGAGGA
>NW_005434553.1:116441-128261 GCF_000315625.1 Guillardia theta CCMP2712
GAGAGGAGAGGAGAGGAGGGGGGAGGGGAGCAAGGTAGGGGTAGGGGTAGGGGTAGGGGAGAGAGTGGGGGTACCTTGTGCAGCCATGACATCACGTCGTCAGCAGAGGAAGTTTGGAAAGTTTCGAGGCCTGCTGACGCTCAGCTGGGATATGGCGAGTAAGTTGAAGGCACCGGCTACGATGACAGCTCCTGTGTTGTCCTCCCGGAGCGAGCAGACCTGCAAGACTGACCGTCAACCTTCTCCTCCTCCTGCCTCCCCCCTCATCCTCCTCATGGTCATGAACGTCTCTTCTGTTTCCTCGTGTCATGCTTCACCTTCGAGCTGGGGTCGAGCAGGTCTCGGATGTCATCGTTGTGAATCTCCAGGAAGCTCACTCGCACTGTCAGCAGCCAGTCAGTCGCACATGCAGGACTCCATGACGCAAGATGGAGGCACAGAGATCAGACGACACGTCTGCACATTATGAACTACTTACAGAGGTGACGGCAGTTCCCATCCTTCTCCTCCTCCTTGATCCGCGAGAAGATCTCTCCCACCATTCCTGCTGGGGGTCAGCTGACCATTCCTCTCCCGCATCTCAGCTTCACTTGGAATGATCCCAACGCTCTCGTTCTCCTCCGCTGCCCGGCTGTTGGTGCCCATGGTGAAGGTCTTGCCAGAACCTGCGGCAGTCAGGGAGGTGAGGGAGAGGAGAGGAGAGAGGAGGGGAGTAGAGTGGAGAGAACATACCGGTCTGTCCATAGGCGAAGATAGTCACGTTGATGCCCTGGAGATGAGTGAGAGGCGGATGGGAGGGGAGGGCAGAAAGGGAGGAGAACACGGGAGGAAGCGAAGACGAGAGGGGATGGAAGAGCGAAGACGAGAGGGGATGGAAGAGGGGAGGCGAGGCTCCTCCTTGACCTCGAAGAAGGAATCCAGCAGAGGCTGGGCTGTCTTGTTGTAAACTTCCTGCTGGGGAGCATGGGAGTCGAAGACCTCGTCGAATGTGAAAGTTTTCTCTCCCCCGATCACAACCTGCGGCTCGTTGACCGCAACCTCCACACACCTCCCACAGGCCTGGTCAATCTGGTGGACCCAAACATCAGAATAGCATAATTTCGCCTTCTCTTGTGAAACTGCTTCACAAACAAACCCTACGACTCTCCCTAACCTTGCCTCAATCATTGTCACACAATCTCTCTCCATCCCTATTTGTCGGTCTGTCGATCTATCACCACCACTTCATCTATCAACATACCATCAATCTCCTTTATAACATCACCATCTCGTCATTCAACAACTGCAACCGCATCTACTTCATGTTAATGTTCACACCATCCTCATTCATCCACCACCACCACCACCTCCTCCTCCTCCTCCTCCTCCTCCTCCTCCTCCTCCTCCTCCTCCTCTCTTACCTCTGATCCCACCAAGGGTCTCACGCGCACTGCCACCCGCACGTTTCCTCCCTCCATTTTCAAATTCCTGCGCTTGCACTGACCCTACCCCAGCTCCATATCACACCACCCGTACATATATCCCCACCCTACCCCTCGTTTCTACTCTTTTATCCATCACCCCTACGTTAAATCTATTCTGCTACTACCCTACCCCATACGGCTAGCTTGGGTTACCGCCGACCAACTTAAAGGCGGTGGTGGGTAGTCCTTCAAGTGGTACACGCCTTTTTGAACCATCAGTCATCCGAACTCGAAGCGGCCTCAGTAAGTTCAAGCAAATTCCGGGCCCCGATCGGATACCGTAGTAGTACGGTACCGTACGGACGGTACCGCGCGGCCGCGTACTGACCCGGGCGCGGCCGCACGGCGCCGCGGCGCCGGTACTTCGGAGCTGACCGGCCGGGGGCCGCCGCGCACAGCCGCGGCACCCGGCGGCGTCGGCGGGGGGCCGGGCCCGCGCCGCGGGCGCCGCCGCGGTTCACCGTCACGGCGTTTCCGTGTACGGTTCGTCGCCGGCCGGGCGGCCGCCCCCGGGTCACTGGCGCGGCCGCGGTACCGGGTCACCCGGTACCGTACTGCGGCCCCGCGGGTTTGATGGAACGTATGCCACTGAGCCGTCACGGCGTGCCAGTCAGATAGCGCCGAGTTAACAAAAACTCTCCTGTAAACCAAGACGACTTACGTGTTTTGCGAGGCGGCAATGTAGCGTGTGGGACGACCGGCCCGGAGGGCCGGGCTTTCCTAGCCGTCTTGCTAAGGTCCTCTCATGTCTGGATGCTTGGCCCTGGGTTTCACATCCTAGCATACAGTCTATCTCTCATGTGCTCCTCAATTCTGGTTTTGTGTGCATTAAACTCGGTCTTGAGCAAAAACTGTCTTGTTACAACGGTAGTAAGGTCGATGTGATATCTGCGTGACTTTGGACTAGTACAAGTCTAACAAACTTGTATTCCGTCGGTTATGAGCCTCGATTACATGCTCAATCATGTTGATCTTATATTTGGTTAGTTGAATTGTTTACTGGAGTTTTTTCTTTCTTGGTATTGTTTTCCGTTGCTGTTGAAAATTCATGCAATTTTTATCAAGCCTTACACATTCGGATGACTCCTCTCTTCAATCAGGCTCTCTCTCTAGCCGCAAGTTGTTTAGGCCTCTCATCTCAGCTTCAATTTGTTTGATTGATCTTCGAATTGGCAAGCCTTTCCCCAGCCAGATTGGTCGGTCGAATATCTGCTTAACCGTGTGGAAACGCACTTGAAGCTGATTCGATTCTTATTTTTCTTGATCTTTGAGTAGGATCAAATGGAACTACCAGGAGATCTGGCGGAAGTTTCATGTCATGGAGCTAGGCTGTGGCATGCATAACTGGAGCTACTTCTGGATCGGCGAACAAGGTACTACTGCACAACAATCTTCAAATGCCTTGAAACGGATCATGGTTCCAATCTCGCGGCAGCAATCTCTGGTCACAAGTTCTTTACGGTTCAAAAATTTATCTTTTGGTCTTCAAATGCCGGCGGGCACGCTCTCTCTCTCTCTCTCTCTCTCTCTCTCTCTCTCTGTTATCTGAAGTTCTCTCCTCAGACTCTCTTATCTTATCCTCCTTCTCTCGTCATTGCATCAGCTCGCCAGGCATCTCCCTTATCTCTGCACTGCACATCTAATAGCCCTGCATGAAAATCTTCTTCAGAATGGACAATCCTTGAATGGTTATTGCCCACTCAGCATAACTGTAAACTTGACGCAGACAGTCTTCTCGTATCTCGACTTGGAACTCTGCTGACAGGCTTGTTTGTGTGACTTTCTGACGTCCGATGTAACGCACTATTTCAGAAACTCGGGGGCCCGGGAGGATGGAACGTATGCCAGCCGTGCCAGTCAGATAGCGCCGAGCCTGTTAACAAAAACTCTCCTGTAAACCAAGACGACTTACGTGTTTTGCGAGGCGGCAATGTAGCGTGTGGGACGAAGAGGGGGCTTTCCTAGCCGTCTTGCTAAGGTCCTCTCATGTCTGGATGCTTGGCCCTGGGTTTCACATCCTAGCATACAGTCTATCTCTCATGTGCTCCTCAATTCTGGTTTTGTGTGCATTAAACTCGGTCTTGAGCAAAAACTGTCTTGTTACAACGGTAGTAAGGTCGATGTGATATCTGCGTGACTTTGGACTAGTACAAGTCTAACAAACGGGCCCGGGGCCCGGCGGCGTAGTACCGTGACGGGGGCGGTCCGACCGTCGGACCGTACCGCCGGCCGTGCCGGTCACTGCCTGCGCCTGACTCAGGGCCCGCGGCCTAGGGCCTCGCTCGGAGGCCGGGCCGGGCTGCCGGCGGGCGGCCCGGCGGGGCGGTGGCCGCGTCCGAGTCACCGTGGCACGGCCGCGCGGCGAGACGCCCGCGGCGGCGGGGCCCGGCCCGGCCCGGGGGCCCGGGGGACTCCGGCGGCGGGCCGGTACGGTACGGTACGCCGGTACCGTACCGCAGTGCCAGGACTCGGATCGGGCGCCGCTCAGCTCTCGGCGGCTGAGTGATCGGACTCGTCTGGGCGGCCGGCACTCCGGGCCGCCGGAGTGCGCGGCCCAGCCGGGGGCCTCCCGACTCGCCGAGCCCCGGCGGCGTCGGAGTCCGGATCGGCAGAACCGTCAGGGCCGCTTCCCCTTCGGAAGTTCGGAACTTCGGAAACCGCTGCAGTGCTCACGTGACAGTCTCGTGAGCGGCCGCAGTCAGTGGCCCCGCAGTGCGCGGATCAGCGTGAGCCGTACGGTGCGACTTTACTTAATCATGGCACCTGGTTTACGAGGTACGTGCTCGATGAGTTTGTCTTAGAGGCAAAGGGCTGCGATCTCGTAGCCTTTCACCTTCTTCAACCCCAAGCGAGGCGAGCCGTTATTTGTACCCGGCGGGATTTACTCGCCGTCACCACTGGGGCCACCCCCCTCACCCCCAGGCTGATCATCATACCGTACTATCATATCAGTACGGTGACGTTCATACTAGTAGGCTAGGCTACCTGACTCGTGACCGTACCGGCGGGAGTCCCTCACTTGAACTCAGTGACCCCCACCCCCTGGGGGTACTGACCGTACGGAGAGTCTTTGCCATCACTGAAGAGTCTGAATGAGAGGCCCTAGTCCCACTTATGCTCTCAGTGTGGTCCCACTTATGCTACCCCCACCCCCCTTTGAATCAGCGGCACCAAGGGTACCATGACCCGCCCTCACATGGTAAGTTTTACCCCCACCCTTATCTTTGCATTTCTTTCTTTCCTCTGTACTACCCCCACCCCTCCCTGCAGCATCCCCCTGTCACTACCCCCGGAAATCCCCCCCTACGTACCCTTCTCCCCAGCACACCCAGTACCCCTGTCCCCTCCCTCACCTACCCCCCTCGCTCCTCATCCCCTCACTATTTCACCCAGAAGGCCTCAAGTTTGTGGCTCTAAAAGGTCGCGAGGTCGCAGCCCTTGAATAGATTTTGAAATTGTTGGCTTAAGTTTCAAATAGATTGGTTCATTGTTGAATAATGGTTCACGCCAGGGACTCCCATATAAGTTGAGGGCGGCAGTCCAGGTAGCAACCTGTTCCCCCCCTTCGAGGAAGAGCAGCCGCAGACAAGACAAGTTTTCGTACAAGCACAGGCTTCTCGTGACATCAATACTACTCTCTTCAAACAAGCAAGTTTAGCAAGCAACAATGTCAAGCTCAATGGACTCTGGAGACACAGCATGGATGTTGACTTCATCAGCAATCGTTCTCATGATGACAATCCCTGGTCTCGCTCTCTTCTACGGAGGCCTCGCAAGGACTCCAAACGTTCTCTCGACTGTCATTCAGAGCTTCGCCATCACCTGCCTCGTCACCTTCTGGTGGCTCGCGCTGGGCTACTCGCTGTCGTTTGCGAGCGGCAACTCCTTCTACGGAGGGACCTCGAGGATGTGGCTGACGGGCCTCACCTCGGACTCCTTGATAGGCACCATCCCCGAGACTGTCTACATCTTCTTTCAGCTCACCTTCGCCATCATCACCGCCGCCATCATCACCGGCTCCTTCGCTGAGCGCATGCGCTTCGGGCCGATGCTCATCTTCATTTCCATCTGGCACATCCTCGTCTACTGCCCCATCGCTCACTGGGAGTGGGGCGGCGGCTTCATGGGTCAGAAGCTCGAGGTTCTCGACTTTGCCGGAGGAGATGTCGTGCACATCAGCTCGGGCGTGTCTGGTCTCGCCGCGTCCTTGATCGTAGGGAAGAGGAAGGGCTTCGCTCAAGGACAGGAGCTCCCTCCTCACAACGTCATCTTCGTCTTCCTTGGAGCCTCTCTCCTGGTGAGCTCAGCTATACTCTCCTCCCTCTCTTCCCCTCCCTTCTTCTCCCCTCCCTCTCCTCCCCTCCCTTCTCCCCTCCCTCTCCTCCCCTCCCTCTCCTCCCCTCCCCTTCTTCTCCCCACACTCCGCTTCCTCCTCACTCGCCCCTCACTTGCTCACAGTGGGTCGGGTGGTTTGGCTTCAACGCGGGTTCAGCTGTGGCTGCCAATGGAGCAGCCGGCATGGCGGCTCTCGTGACTCAGATTGCTGCGGCCATGGCTGGCTTGTCATGGATGTTCACTGAGTGGCTCGTGAAGAAGAAGCCGAGTATGGTCGGCCTTGTTAGGTAGATGCCTCTCCTCCTCCTCTCCTCCTCTCGCACTCCTCCTCCTCTTGCCCTCCCTCCTGTTCCTCTTGCTCTCCTCCCGCTCGTCTTGCTCTCTTGCTCTCCCTCACACTCTTGCACTTCATGTTCTCCTCCCCTCCCTCTGCTCCTCTGACATTCTTTTGCAGTGGTGCAGTAGCTGGACTGGTGGTTATCACTCCTGCCTCTGGCTATGTGAACCCGACGGGAGCGTTTGTGATGGGAGTCATCGGAGGTCCTATCTGCTTCGGAGGCATCCAGCTGAAGCACTACCTGGTCAGTCCTCCCCTCCTGCCTTCCTCTCCTCCTCCCTCCTCTCTTCTCATAACCCTGTTCCTTACCCCTCCTCTCAGGGCTATGACGATGCTCTCGACGCCTTTGGCGTGCATGCTATCGGCGGTATGGTCGGAGGAGTCCTCACTGGCTGCTTTGCCGACGCCAAGATCGGAGGCACCAACGGAGCGTTCTACGGGAACCCAACGCAGGTAGAGGAGAGGAGAGGAGAGGAGGGGTGGGGAAGGGAGGGAGGAGGGGAGGGGAGGGGAGGGGAGGGGAGGGGAGGAGGGGTGGGGAAGGGAGGGGGGAGGAGAGGAGACGCTCGCTAGTCGCTCACGTTGTTGTCAGCTCGGGCATCAGATCGCTGGTATCCTCATCACTGTCAGTTACTCGTTCGTTATGACTCTCATCATCCTCAAGCCCATGGACATGGTGAGTGAACGTCTCCTCGCTTCTCCTGTCTCCTCCTCTCTCCTCCTCTCACCTCCTCTCACCTCCTCTCACCTCCTCTCACCTCCTCAGCTTCTTCTTTTCCTTCCCCTGTCCCTCTTTCTGTTCCTCCGCTTGCTTCCCTACATCCTCTCACTCGCCCTCTTCCTCTCTGACGGGCTCTGCAGATTCTTCGCGCGGCCACCGGCCATGGCTTGCGCGTGAGCGACGAGGCGGAGGAGAAGGGGCTGGACCTCTCGGAGCATGGGGAGAGCATCCTGGGGGATTTCTTCGGGGGCCCAGGGCACGTGGCACCTGCTTTGTCGATCAAGGTGGAGGAGAACAGGACGAGCTCCAACCTGGTCATCACCAACTAGAGTGAAGTGACTTGAAAGCCTGACGACAGGGTCGTCGTGTAATTTTGTAGTGAGATGGAAGTAAACTTGATATGAACTTGACAAGCGAGTGTTCGGGTTGTCGGGTAGAGATGAAGAGAAGGGAGGGAGAGGGAGAAAGGTGAAGCATGCGAAGATCGAGGAGTAGTCCACAAGGGTTCAGACGAGGAGGCGGAAGCAAGCAACCTTGAAGGGATAGTTTGAGATATCATTTGAGGTTTTTATATTTACACATGTAAGTTTGCAGCACAAACATCTAAGCTTGCGTCTTCTCCTCTTCCTCCTCTTATCTACATCACCTCAGGCATCTCCCTCAGTCCCTCGCGTCTCCCCCCGAACGCGAGCGAGAAGGCTCGTTTCTTCTCCCCGAGCTTCTCTAACGACCACACGCACACAGCCGTCGCCTGGTCGTTGAGATGAGGAGCCATCGCCTCCGCTCGCGCCATCAGCGTCGCCATCGCCTCCTCCTCGGGCTTCACCTCCAGCGCCGCCAGCGCCCACAGCACGTTGGCGACTCCCTGGGCGTTGAGGCTGGCGATGCGACGGGGGGGGCGGAGGAGGCGGAGGACGAGCGTCTCGTCCCTGTCCTTGAGCTTTGCGAGGGACCACAGCATGCTGGAGGCCTCCTGGGGCCTCAGCTCCTCCTCTAGCTGCAGCGCGCGGTCCTTGAGCTGCCGGTAGAGCTGCGGGCATGGCGTCCTGCCGGACTTGGCGAAGGCCCAGAGGGCGTTGGCGACGTTCTGACCGTTGAAGAGATGCGACACGCGGGAGGCCCGGCGGGTCAGCAGCAGCAGCCCCTCCTCCCCGAACGTCAGCCCGAGCCGCGCGTGTGCCCAGAGGATGTTCGACAATTCCTGCGCCTTGAGCGAATCCGCCACCTCCATCATCCTTCTCGTCAGCCCCACCACCAGCTGCTGGTTCGCAGCTCCGAGCTTCGCGAGCGACCAGAAGCTGTTGGCCACCGCCTGCCCGTTGAACTGCTCGCACACCTCGCATGCTCGCGCGCACACGGCTCGCACCATCTCCTCCTCTGCCATCCTCCCCGTCCTGCTCGATAGCGTCCCCATGGCCCACAGCACGTTGGCGATGCCCTGGGCGCTGAAGTCCCCGGCGATCTTGGACGTCCTCCTGCGGAGCTTCACCATCGTCGCCTCCTCAGGCACGTAGCCCAACTTCGCTGACGCCCAGAGGAAGTTCGACACGTCCTGCGCGTTGAAGGACGCGACAATCTCGTTTGCATGCCCAACAAGCGTTCTCATCACCTCCTCCCCGGGGTCGAAACCGACCTTAGCCATCGCCCACATGCTCGTCGCCGTCTCCTGCGCGCTCAGCCCCTCCACCTCCTTAAGCATGGCGGTTCTCACGGCCCTTGCCAGCTCCCCCTCAATCCTCTCCCCAAGTTTCGCCAGCGCCCACAGGCTGTTGGCCACATGCTGAGGCGCAAACTCCCCACGGAGCATCAGAACGGCAGCTCGTCGCCTCAGCGCAACCACCAGCTCGTCGCAAGCTGGGCGATCCATCTTGGCGATGGACCAGAGGACATTGGCGACCTGCTGCTGGTCGAAGAAGGAGATCATCTCCATCGCCTGACTTCCCAGCACCGCAAGCGACTCCTGCATCTCCATCCTTTCCTCTCCTCCTGCCCCAGCGCGCCTCGGCTGCAGCTTCGCCAGCATGTAGAAGGCCGTAGCCACGTTGACGTTGTTGAGCTCCCCCCGATTGTCTTCCACGAGGCTGCAGAGAGAGGCCATGCTTGCGCTCCTCCTGATCTTCGAGTTGAGCGACCTCGCCGACTGCATCCCGGGGGTGAACCTCTCCTGCTTGTAGTTCCTCGCCACAGGATGCAGCGACGACACAACGGCTGTCTCCTTCCTCCTGCTCCTCACTTGCCTCGCCCTCCCCTCCTCCTTCCCCTCGGGCCGCAGGGCCATCAAAAGCCCTCGAGCTCCGTCGGCATGCCAACGGCCCGACATTGGAAGGGCTTGCTTGGGGGAGATGGTAGGCAAAGTGAAGGAGAAGCTGGAGCTGAGATGGACCAGGAGCAGCAGGGCATGGAGGAGGCGAGAGAGTGAGTGGCGACAAGTTGGCAGCATGTCGGGGGACGAGGTTGACAGGCAGTTTTCAGCAAACTGTCATCAATCCCAAAGGAGACCTGCCAGTTCAGTTCAGTCGTTTCAAAGGGAGCAGGAAGGCTGTTGACGCTCCACCACCACCTCCTCCATCCGTCCTGTCATGACCGTAAAGGTCCTTCTTCTAGTATCCTCTAGATCCCATGTCATCCCACCTCCTCGCGCCATCTCCTGATCCTCACGAGGTTCCAAGATCTTAGCTACCTCTGCTCAAGACCCGTTCCTTCACTCTTTCTCTGCTCCAGCTTCCTCTATACCCTCTTGCTCGAGTCCCACCTATTGCCCTGTCTCAATCAACTCCTGTCCCACCCTCATCCCTCAACCCTTCGCTCTTCTCTCCATTTCGTCTCCGTCCTGCAATCGAAACCTATATGATCGCTTTCCTCAGTTGTTCACTGTCATGATCTTTTCCTCTTTATCTTCCTCCGTGTCCTTCTGCTCTTACTCCATCTTGTTCTCCTCCTCCTCCTCCTCCTCCTCCTCCTCCTCCTCCTCCTCCTCCTCCTCTCCTACATTGTTCTCGCACTCCCCTCTAATCATCTTCCTTGTATGGGCACCCTGACCCACCTACAAGGCGGCTCCGAAGTACCAATGAGCCCATGACTCACCCCTACCCCCCAAATTCCACCCTATCGCTAGGATATATGGGGGTGAAAACAAGTACCCCACCCTCACATCATGTGCCCTTTCCTGTAGAGTGAAGGGGTGGTACCGCAACCACCGGTGGAGTCTAGGGCTGTAAAGAGGTTTGGAGAAGATGAGGTGGGGTACTTCGTTGGGTATTAGGAGGGGTGATAGATACTAGGGGTCAGTGTGACTGAATGATAAGGGGTAGAGAGAGGGAAACAGAATTTAGGGTTGCAACTTCGAAATTTTAAAAGTAATTTTTAAACTATGAGGTCTGAGTACGAAATTTTACAGAAACTTCAAATCAGCGTCAAAGATTCATTTACACGACAGTTGTCGTGACAGAGTTCTATTAGTTTTAACATCATCATCATCATCATCATCATCATCATGATCATGATCATGATCATCATCATAACCATCATCATCATAACCATCTCCATCTCCATTATCATCGTCATCGTCATCATTCGAGGTTTTCGAGATTGTTCATCATCATTGGAGGTGTTGTTGTGCAGCAGAAAAATAATATCAACATTCAGCTTCTCCTCCTCACTTCTTCTTCGACCTAGCTCTTTCCAGCTGAGCGGTAGCAGGGGATCAGGAGCTGGAGGAGACCTCTTGCCATGTTTACCTGAGCCTTGAGCTCTGCGATGTACATCTTCTGCCGTTCTCGAATGTTCTCGCTCTCACTCAGCGCCAACTTGAGCTGACAGGCAAGGCAGACGTGTCAGAAACAAGGAGTTGCATGCACGAAGATAGACAATCAGTGCAAAGATGTGAGATCAGGACTGTGATGTATCATCTGACTGTCCGCAACAGACAGTCTTCGACCTTGTCTCGCACTCTTGTTGATTTCTTGAGTTCTTCGATCTGCGAGTTTGCTTTCTTGAGCTCTGACTTCAGATTTTGATTCTCTTTCTGTTCTCTGCGCAGACTGTCTTCTGCCTGTACGAAGGATAATGAGGAGGAGGATGCGAATACAAGGACGGTCAACAGGAGGGACAGGAGGAAAGACAGATACACGTCCATCGAAGTTGTTCACAGACGTCATAGTCCTCCTCCTCCTCCTCCTCCTCCTCCTCCTCATCATCATCATCTTCATCGTCGTCGTCATCATCATCTCAATTAACAATCATCTCTATCATCATCATCACCACCATCTATCAGCAGCAACAAGAAACAGCACTTCACCCGCGAAAGCTTTCCTCGCAGGAGCTTGTTGTTCCGCATCGCCCTCTCAAGGCGACCCTGGGGCTAGTCACTGATCTCACCTGACCGCTGAAGTACTGCACACCTTCAAACTCCCGTTGTTGAGGGAGGAGGGAGTTGAGTAGACAAGTTCTGTCTCCATGCTGCTCCTGTTCTTCTTCGCCCTCCTCCTCTCCCTCCTCTCCGGCGTCGAGGCCTCCTGCTCTGACGCCTGAGCATGCTCGCTCTCGTTGCCGGCCCTGCTGGAGGCGTTGGAAGTGTTGAAGGAGTGGGAAAGAGCTTCGAGATCACGTTGCAGCCTGCAGCTCACGGCTGTGAGGGAGAGGGAGGAGGAGAGGGAGGAGGAGGATGGTGATGATGATGATGATGGTGATGGTGATGATGATGATGATGATGATGGTGGTGGTGGTGGTGGTGGTGGTGGTGGTGAGGAGGAGGAGGAGGTATTCATCACATCAGAACTTCTTCCTCTAGCTTCAGCTGCTTGTCCGCCATGTCCAGCCCCTGCATGTACGGCTGACTCTTCACCTCTTCCTTCTTCCCTTGTCCTCCTCGTTGAGCAGGCGAGGGCTGTGGGGAACAGCGTGAGCACTGGAAGCTGCTGGGCGGGAGCTCATAACCTCCTGTAGCCCCCTGCTCGTCTCTAGCT
>NW_005434553.1:128516-129530 GCF_000315625.1 Guillardia theta CCMP2712
AGGAGGAGGAGATGGTGCTGCCGGTGGAGGAGGAGGAGATGGTGGTGGCGTGGAGGAGGAGGAGATGGAGTCTCAGGTGGAAGAGGAGTGGTCTGGTAGGACAAGAGCAGCAGAGAGGATATTGTTACCATCCTGTTTCTCAACGACTCGGCTTTCGGAACATGATCGAAGGTTTGAGAATCACCATTGGTCTTCTTTGAAATTTCTCTTTGGGATTTCAAGCTTTCAACGTGGCCACTGGAATCTCCTCTTCTCGACGAGCTTGCACTTCTCACATCTCTGGTCCCTGTCACGTTTCATGTCACGAAGATCAGACGGGAGGAAGAGGAGGAGCACTAGGGAAGGGGGAAGGGAGGAAGAGGAGGAGGTGGTGGTGGAAGAGGAGGAAGAGGGAAGTGAATGGAGGAGGAGGGAGGGAGGAAGAGGAGCGCGCATGGCTGACCGAAGAGCACGGCGGAACGGTTCTGCTTGTTGGCAGTTGGCAACTTCTTCAGCGAAGGAGTCACGAGACTCCTCGTCTTGTTCGCGCTGGAACGAGAGAGCAATCAGACTTCTTGTGTTGCTCATGTTATGTTCCACCTTGCCGGCCTAGTCTTGGAGCTAGTTCTGTAGCCTTCATCTGATGTGATATCAAGTCAAAAGACATTCACAACGGAGAAGGAGAGAAAAACAAAGCAGAGGCAAAGTGAGGAGCAGATGGAGGAGAGTTTGCTGTCAGCAAACAAAGGGAGACTCTTGAATAAACAGACATCTCCTCTCCCCTCGCTGATATTTCACCTCTCATCCACGTGCTCCTTGCGCTCTTCAGGTTGGCTGCAACCTCAGCTGCTGCCTTGCTCATGAAGGTCGATCGCTCGTGCGCGTCGAGGTATTGAGAGCTTTTGATCAGAGCTTGGTGCTCGCTGACATTGCATCATGAGGAACGAGGATGATGATGATGATGATGATGATGATAAGGAGGAGGAGGAGGAGGAGGAGGAGGAGGAGGAGTGGGTGAGTGATGATGAGTAAGGG
>NW_005434553.1:130152-133084 GCF_000315625.1 Guillardia theta CCMP2712
GGAGGAGGAGGAGGAGGAGGAGGATGGTGATGAGGACGAGGGGTATGGGAAGGGGTATGGGAATACGGAGGAGGATAATGAGGAGGGGTAGGGGAGGATGAGTGGCAGTGGGAGCTGGGGATGAAAAGGACGGGGAGGGGATGAGTTGTTACTTGTGAGTCTCTCCAGTAGGGAACAGTTGTCTTGCTCTTGAAGATGACATTCGAGTTTGCTGTCGTGTAAAGATATCATCATCATCATCATCATCATACGTGATGTCATCATCATCATCATCATCATCATCATCATCATCATCATCATGTTATTCTCGATCATCGTGTCTAGAGGAAAGACAAGATTGATATTTCACCGCATCATCCGGAGAGCTTGCTGATAGCATCTTTTTCTTTTGACTTGAGCTGACATTGTAAATGAGAAAGTGAAACATTCAGACTAGAACTCAACAAATCTCTGCCTGCCTGCCTGCCTGCCTGCCTGCCTGCCTGCCTGCCATCCATCACCGTTCCTCCCTCTCTGCCTGTCTCTGTCCCTCCTCTTTTCGACATCACCTCTGGTTGTATGCTTGTTGAGGTGTTGCATGTGAGGAGGTCAGAGGTGAAGTGTCAGGTGTCAAGACTGCAGCCATGAAACATGTCAGCGAAAAGAAACAAGAACAGAAACAAGAACAGAAACATGAGCGACAAGACAGAGAGTACTTCAGCCTGAGTGAAGAATATCTGGTACCAATCACTTCTCACAAGTCATGCTATCGCGTACAACTCAACTTCTATCCACATCGCATCCACTACCATGGCTCGCGCATCTAACAAACATCCTTGCCTTCCCTCACCTGTGCTGTTTTCCACGTCCTCTTGGCTGATCCCAAGGACTGCCATGTAGCTGTCGAGCACACTGTGCCTGTGCAGACGGGAGGAGGAAGGAAGGCACGGAGCAGATGGGTAGAGAGGAGAGAGAACGGAAAACGACAAGGAGGGAAGTATAGCAGGTAAAAAGAAAGAGGGGAGAAGAATTAAAGAGAGGCAAGGATTCAAGATAAAGATTCAAGACAAGTAGTCAGATGGTTGTTGTCAATCCCTCCATGCTGTTCCCACAACTTCTCAAAGCTCACTGATACTCAAGAACCCATGATCCTTCCTTGTTGCTATCGATCTTCATGTCCTCAATACTTACAGCTACACTCCCTCCGTCCCTCTCTGTATCCCTTCCCTGTATCATCACTCCTCCTCCTCCTCCTCCTCCTCCTCCTCCTCCTTGCAAGCATGCCAGTACATTGATTCGTCGCTCTCCGCCATAGCGCCCGAAATTTTTGATCTATTGTTGAAAACATAAATTCTAACATATTCTATTGAAAAGTTCTCAGTGACACTCAATAAATTATGAAACTCTCGCAAAGATCCCAGCAATAAACTATTAACATTACCACAGATCTTTTTGAAAGGATCCGGCGGGTCCGGACTCTGGTCCGACGGTGCCGGTCAGTGAAGGCCCGGGCAGTAATGCCGGGGCCGAACTTGCTTCGTCGGAAGGCACGGCCTAACGGGCCGGAGGCTGGAGCTACCGATCTTGCGGGCAGCGGGCCGCGGCAGGGTACTACGCCGGGCGGGCCGACTCGGAGCTCCGGGCCCGAGACTCAACTCACTTGACTCTTGAAGCCAAGTTGTCATGATGGGCCCGAGACATCAATACGCTTCCGGGCAGTTTAACCGTTTAACGGTCGAAGTCACACTTGAGTCAGTGACTGCTATGGTGAGGGAGGGAGGGAGGGAGGGAGGGAGGGGAGGGGAGGCCTGAGGGAGGGAGGACTCAGTCCGAAGTTCGTTGGCGGCATAGGGTCCCTCACATGATCTCAGTCGCACTCCGGCGAGGCTGCTGAGCCAGTGCCGAAGCTCCCGATCAAGCAAACGGCTCCGCTTGCAACGACATGGGCGGGGGACATCGACACCTTCACCTCTCCTCAGGTCTGCTACGAGTGACTCCCGGGCCTGACCCTCTGCTGTCGGTCATGCTGATCGCCTTCATGGCAGACGAACTTTTGGTGCCCCTCGTGCTGCCACCTGTACGCCCTGAGGCAGTCGGACGCGGAGAAGGAGAAGGCGCATGGCTCCCCCGGCACTCTTGTAAGTCGCTGAGAGACAATGAAGGAGCCACGTGCTGTTCTCACTGCCGTGAGAAATTGGACAAGTTGAGATGTTGTTTGCAAGCCTTTCAGCCTGTTTGTGTTCTTGTCTTCACTCGTTCTACGATGTCTGCGTTTCTAACATTCAAGCTGTCCACTTTGCCTTGCGCATTTTTGCAAGGAAACTATTCCTCCCTTGTGTTGTCTTGTGTTGTGTCATCTCCTCTCCTCTCCTCTCCTCTCCTTTCCTCTCCTCTCCTCTCCTCTGTTTCCACCCTCTCCTTTGACTCGGCTCCCTCGCAGGATCTACTGGCTTACAGCGGCTCTCTTCATCCTCAGAGGATGCTCTTTGTGCAGGTGCGTCTCCTGCTGGGGTTGGAGGGTCCTAACGGCACCTCTCAGGGGCGGAAGGAGTTCTACAGGGAGCACGTGGCAGTGTGTAAAGTTCTAATGCATCAGGAGCTCGAGGTTGTTGAGGGGATGGTGTTTGAAGGAGGAGGAGGAGGAGGAGGAGGAGGAGGGAGGGAGGGAGGTAGGAGGAAGGAGGTAGGAGGGAGGGAGGGAGGTAGGAGAAGGAGGAGGAGGGAGGTAGGAGAAGGAGGAGGAGGGAGGAGGAGAGAGAGGAGGAGGAGGGAGGAGGAGGAGAGGAGGAGGAGGAGGAGGAGGAGGAGGAGGAGGAGGAGGAGGAGGAGGAGGAGGAGGAGGAGGAGGGAGCAGAGATAGCAAGAGGAACGGAAGGAGGAAGGAGAGGGAGGGAGAGGGAGATTGAGTCTAATGATGGTTTGACAGGGCGATGGAGAGGAAGAGGCAGGAGGA
>NW_005434553.1:133859-163880 GCF_000315625.1 Guillardia theta CCMP2712
GTTTCCTTCCTCCTCCTCCTCCTCCTCTTGCTCCTCCTGCCTCCTCCTCCTCCACCTCCCCCCTCCTCCTCCTCCTCTTGCTCACCCTGCTTGTCCCCAGCGCGCCCTTTCCTCGTTGTGCAGTCTGAAACCTCTCACCTCGCTTCTTCCGCCTCCTGTCCTCTCCACTCTGCCCTCGATGCTCATTCAGCTCCTCAGAGGGCAACGTACGAAAGGTGGATAGAGGCTGAAACGGGAGATCCTGGTGAGAACAAACTGCTATGAGGCGATTGCTCATTGTTTATTGATCAGCGATCAACACGCCAAAGAGCTTCTGCTTATCCAACAGAGACAACGCTGTGAGATACTCTCCTCCTCCTCCTCCTCCTCCTCCTCCTCCTCCTCTCTACTTCTCAATGTGCCTGTGCCTGCCCCTCCACCTGCCCCCTCCGTCCCCCTCTTCCCCCTCCCTCCCTCCCTCCCTCCCTCCCTCTCCCTCCCTCCCTCGCTTTTCTTCTACCTCTCCCCTCCTCTTTCCCCCTCTCTCCCGCATTACTTCTCCTTCTCCCTCAAGCTCCTCACGATCGTTGGCAGGCAGCCATCCACTCAGCCAACTCTGTAGGACTTGTGGTGTCCTCTTGCTCCTACTTCCCTGACTCTCTCGTTCCAGAGGCGATCGAGCCTGGTCGAGCAGCAGGCGACTTCGAGGATGCTTACTCCCAGACGGGTGATGTCAGATCCTTGCTGTCCTCCTCTTCTTTCCTCCCCCCTGGTGCGAGCGTTCGATTTGTTGAGTTCGCTCTGCCGCCTGCACTGATTTCTGGCGATATCTATTTCTTATCTTGCTCACTCTTTCACTCCCTGTCTTCTTATTCCTTCTCTCTTCTTTCGTTCTCCTCCTCCTCTTTCTCTCTTCCTCTCTCTGCATTGTCGTTGACGAAGGTTCAGGCAAGCGTCGGCATCGATTGGAAACTTGTGCACATGAACTACTTACAGGTCTGACAGATTGATGAGAAGAGAAAGCGAAATCTGCTGCTGCTGCTGCTGCTGCTGCTGCTGCTGCTGCTGCTGCTGCTGCTGCTGCTCTCCCTCCTCCCTATCCCTCCCCTTCTCCCGCTGCTCCTGCTCCTGCTGCTGCCGCTCCGGAGGCTCACCTTTCTCTAGACCCTTTGTCTACCTCGCCTTCCTGCCTCTGCTCTCTCGTGCTTGTGGCCTCATCCTCCTGCTCACTGAATGGAGCTGCAGTTTGAACCTCCTCACGATAATGTTGGACGACGGTTGTCCACCACCAAAGTCGATTCTTTTCCAGGAGCGGCAGCGGCAGGAGGAGGAGGAGGAAAGAAGAAAATCACTTTCGGATGAGAAGAGAGAAGAGCATTGATGTAGGACGGCAAGTTGGGGAAGAAGAGGTGTCGAGGCTGGGAACTGAGCATAATGAAGGGGAAAAATGGAGATGGAGGAGGAGACGGATAGATGGATAGAGGGAGGGAGGGAGGAGGAGAATGATGACGATGATGATGATGATGATGCTGATGACGATGCTGCTGCTGCTGCTGCTGCTGATGATGATGATGATGACGATGACGATGATGGTGATGGTGATGATGATGATGATGATGATGATGATGATGATGACGAAGATGTTGAGGAGGAGGACGCGAGCATCTTTGTCTCATGTATTCACGTTCGCTGTAAGATTGATGAACGAGCTGGGGATGGAGTTAACGCGCCCAGCTGTAAATTCGGGCCAGGAGGGGAAGGAGGTATGGGAGGAGCTCAGTGGATCATGCAGTGCCACAAACTGGCGGCGAAGAACAGCTGGAGGAGGGCGTGAGCTGAGCGCTGAGCTGGGCCGAGGTTGAAGTCCCTGCAGATCTTCTGGGTGAGAAAGTAGGTGAAGGGCAGGCCGAAGAGGATGAAGCCTCCCTGCACAAACTCCACCACGTGCTCGTCGGCCACTACGTAGGGCAGCCAGTCCTGCATGGAGGGGTTGAGCCCGAAAGTGCTCACGGCGCGGGGGAGGATAGTCCCTCCCTCCTCTAGCGCTCGGCTGATCCAGAACGCGATGTTGCAGGTCCAGACCATGGGCAGGTAGCCGTATGCCACGTGGACCAGCTGGTTGAACGGATCGCTGCTGCTGCTGCTGCTGCTGCCGTCCTCTCCCTCCTGCGCCCTCGCTGCCTCCATCAGGGTCTCCTGCACTGACGGGCGGGGAGGAGGAGCCTGTCGGAGGGTCGCGGTACCTCCTGCCGCCATGGCGAAGGCGTCAACGTCGTTCCTTCGCAGAGCGTCTGTGAGCATGACGTCCTGTACCTGTGCTGGGAACAGCCTCTTGACAACCTCCGACGCATCCAGCTTCCTGCCCAGCTGGTCCGCTCCGAAGAGGAGAGCTCCGGGGAAGAGGAGGAGGAGGAGAGTAACAAGGCTGTGCATGGCGAAGTCCAGCCCGTCTCCGAACTGGGAGGAGGCGATGGACGAGTCGCCCAGCCCGACGTCTGAGAGGATGAGGGGGATGAAGTGAACGTAGACGGCACCCTGGAGGAGGAAGAGGAGGGCAGCTTGCCATGGGTTGGTCTTGTACTTGGCGGGAACCTCCGTGCCGGGGATGGGGAGGAGGAAGGGGATTCCGAAGTCGATGCCTGGAGGACGGAGATTGAACTCGGGGGACCCTTTCTCGCAAGACTTCACGCAGCGGAAGCACATGACACACTGCCAAAGACATGAGGAGGAGGGAGGGAGGGAGGGAACGGAAGGAAGGTAGAGGAATCATTCAGAGAAGATGGTAGGGCACGGTGAAGGGGATGAAAGGGAGGCGGTAAAAGGAGGAGGAGGAGGAGGAGGAGGAGGAGGAGGAAGCAATTGTTCTCACATCAGCATTGTCGGCGAGCTTGTTGGGCTGCAACCAAATCAGTCAGCCTCTCATCTCATCCCCTCCTCGTCTCTCCCCCCCCCCTCCCTTAACTTTCCCCCCCCTGCTCTTGCTCCTGCTCCTGCTCCTACTGTAGCTCCTCGTCTTCCCACTCTCTCCTCCTCGCCCCCCCTCCTCACCGAGCTGTCTAGTGGGCATCCTGCCCCGGGCAGGTTGTTGTCGACCGGGTTGCCCTGGATGCAGTTCTGCGCAGTGCAGCCGGAGCAGACTCCCTTCCATGACCTGATCTCCAGCAGGGCCATCTTGCTGTACAGCCCGTTCATGGCGCCGATGGGGCAGAAATGGCGGCACCATATCCTCTTCTCAAAGCTCAGGGATCCAACCACAGCTCCGGACGTGATAAGCACCAGAAGCCAGGCCGACAGGCTCCCGTTGTCCGGCAGGTTCCACAGTTCCTCCCACATGAGGATCGCGGCGAACAAGCCGTAGGCGAACGGGGGCCCCCACTTCTTGGCGCTGCTCGGCCATTCTCCCAGCTTCCCTCCCAGCGACTTCTTGGCTGCCTGTACCAGCTCCCCGCATGCCATGAAGGGGCAGACAGCGCACCAGACTCTGCTGAAGAGAGGGTAGGAGAGAAGGGCCCCAGGCCACCACCATGTCCAGAAGACGGTAAGTGCGGCGTTTTCGTCCCGCGTCTGAGGGCCGAGCCAGAGGATGGCGAGGACGAGGGCGAAGGAGGGAGGGACGACGTACTTCATGAAGTCGTCGAAGACCCAAGGGGAGCGCGTGATGGCCTGGAGGGACTGGAACTTGGAGAGGAGGTTGTACCGCAGGAACTCAGTGTTGTAGTGCGAGGTGGAGGTGATGGCGTGCTCGGCCGTGATCTTCCAGGGGATGTAGGGATGCTCGGACCGGTCGTTCTCGAAGAGGTACACCGCCCTCTCCAGCACTGAGCCCAGCTCCCTCAGGTTCCCGGGCCAGGAGTACGTCTTGAGCCGGTGCATGGCCTCCGGGGAGAAGGAGATGTGAGGGAGGCCGCGTCGTCGAACGATCCTCTGCAACTTTGCGTTGGCGATCATATCGATGTCTGCGGATCTCCCCCGGAGCGAAGGCACAGCGATCTGGAGCAACTCGTTGGACTTGAAGCG
The DNA here is from genome assembly GCF_000315625.1 of Guillardia theta CCMP2712. Taxonomy (NCBI): domain Eukaryota; class Cryptophyceae; order Pyrenomonadales; family Geminigeraceae; genus Guillardia; species Guillardia theta. Next base: position 137,856 of record NW_005434553.1, read on the forward strand.
GTCGTCGTCCTGGTCGATTGTGGCGATCAGTCTCGCATGACAGACCCGCTCTTCGCCATGGAACCGGCTGAAGTACTTCTTCGTCTCCAGAAGGTGTAGGAACTCCCGGGCTTCCTCCTCAGTCTTGAGGAGCTTGTCAAAGTTGGCAAAGGACAGCGCGTGCCTAGTCTCAGCAACGTTGTCGAGGACTCCCGGATACTCTGCCGTGCCGAAGATCTCAGTGAAGGTCGAAGAAGTCCCCGATATCCTGTAGAGGTGATGTGCCTTCTGCTTGTCTCCCAGCTCGTGGACGAAGGTGCTTACTGAGTCCTTCTCTAGCCCGCTCTCCCCGACGATGATCACAGACCGAGCCTTGGGATCGCTGGCCGCTTTCCTTACATCCATCCTCAGCTTCTTGGAGCGCTTGCTGCGGCCCGCAAACACCGGGAAGCAGCCGTGCCAAGTCGTCAATGTCATGTACTTGTCAAGCCCAGCTACCCTGACTGGTTCGCGGATGGTGGTGGAGCTGGAGGAGAAGGTCATTCCGCTCTTTCGTATCCTCTTAGTAGAGTCCAGCATCTCGTCGATCCCGCAGAGATCTGAAAGAAGCACGTCATCCCGTCGCACCTCACAACACCTTCACCCCACCTGCCTCCACTTGCTTCGGCTTCGGCTTGGCAGCAGGAAATACCTCATTGGGCTCAATACCATCGAACAGATCGGAGGCAGTGAGAGTCAGGATCGACGGGCGCCTGTTTCTCATCCCATCCTGGTGGAGGAGATTCTGGTGGCGACAGGCGCGAACGGAAGGAGAGAATGGCCGAGGCGAAAGCGGCAGACGTGAATGCAAGAAGGCGGTACCACTAGATGCTAAGCTGACAAGGCCAAGCAGCACGATTAGCGGCATACTGATACCAGCGGCGAAGATGTCAACTGCAAGATGGACGGAAGACAAGAGGGAGAAACAGAGATGGTGAGGAGAGGGGAGGGGAAGGAGAGGAGTGAGTAGTAGTAGTAGTAGTAGTAGTAGTAGTAGTAGGAGGAGGAGGAGGAGGAGGAGATCAAGGAGAAAGAGGAGAAGGAGAAGGAGAAGGAGAAGAAGGAAATAAAGAAGAAAAAGTCAAACACAGCATGATTTGAAAAAAAAAGAGCAATCAAAACGACTGAGAGACTTGAACCTAGTAACTTCGAACTAATGGTCTAGATCAAAATGGTAAACTTCTTCACATACCGACCTCCATGCCCCCTGCCTCGGAGATGATCACAAACATTTCGAATGGCTTGATTTATGACATGCCATTCTCCTGTAAGAGAACACGTACGCATGGAGCAATTTGTAACCTCGTGTCGTGTTGCTTCTCAGAATGAATCTTCGCACTTACCCCATCGATCTTCTAAATTCATATTTCTGATCCTAATCTTGGACTCCTCTCCTCTCCTCTCCTCTTCTCTCCTCTCCTCTCAAATTTTCCTCCCCCCCTCTCCCCTCCCCTTCCCGCCTCCTTCCATCTTCCTTTCCCCTTCCTTTGCTCTTGCATGGCCAGTCGTCGCATTGTAGAGCTCTATTAGGAAGGCAAACCTTGTCAAGAAAAAGAGAATTGAATTGATGGCTGTTATTTTCAAATTTACATCAAGATAATTTTAAATTTGTCAGTGATAGTAGGGTATAACCAAAAGTTTTAAACATAAATTATATTTTTTCTTGGTACTCAATTGAGTACGAAGATTTTTACCAGTACACCAAAGACAATTTTTCAACAATATTATATATCATGGCCTCGAAGGGACTCGGGGTTGCAGCCCTTTTCAAACTTTCAAATCGGAATATCACAATCAAATTTGAACATAATAGATCACAATTTCAATATGCATACAGGCTCAACTATCGAAAGTGCTTCTTTTAGGCGAAATGCACCTGTAACATTTCAAAAGCAATGAAACCTGTTCTCGGGAAATTGACATCTTCAGATATCTAGCTGGTGCATCCGGCTTTGCTATGTTCTGAACGTTATCACACCTAACTATTTATCGAGGTGTTTTAAGGGGTACTCGAACGAAAAAGCTACAAAATGCCAACCAAACACACATACATCGTCTCCTTTAAAACATAATTATCTTCATACAAATTTAAAACACTTCTGGTGTTTATAACCTCCATGAAGTTTTAAAAAAGTCGGTACAGGTGTGGCTGACGGATTGCTGACATAGCTGGCTATACGGTCATCCATCTATCTCGGATCACGCGTCTGTGCCGCGGCCCGCCGGCAGAACTTATTTAAAGAGCTGCTATCGGAGTCGGCGGCTGGTACTGCGTTTGTACCGGTAATTATAAAATGGTACCTGGAAATACCCGATTTGATACAAAGATGTTCCTGAATAATTTGTTCTTTGGTTTATTGTATAGAAATATACTTTTAAAAAATAGTATTTGGTACCTTTCCTTCTCGGTGATTCTGGAAGGATGGTACATTTTTTCCACATTTCTACAGCTTGTATTCAACCACTTTGGTAGTGCTATTTCTGGTCTGGTACAATCCCCTCACTTATAGAGTAATAAGTTAAAACTCAGATATTTTTCCATGGTCATTTCTCTACCGCGGTCCTCCTTATGACTACCACATCGCGTTTGTACAGGTATTACAGTTATAAAGATTATAACATTATTAAAAAGTAAAAACTGTACCACTGGTACTAATGGCGGTAGTCAAACGTAGGGTCAAATTTGACCAGGTCGAAAAATGGCACACAGATCCGATGTGGCGAGGACGAGGACGACAGGGAGAGAGGAGAAGTGGGCGCATGCCAGATGAGAGGTCCAGATCAGGGAGAGAACATCAGATAGGGCAAGGCAGGATAGGTTGGTGAAGGTTAAGAGGAATAGCAGGCAGATACTTTAACGGAGGAGGTTGAGAGGAATAGCAGGCAGATACAACAAAGTTGTGTCATCGGTCTTTCCACCGGCGAACAAGGCAGCAAGAGCTGAGCGATGAAGAATTTGTAAGAGAGGTATTGTGCGATTCAAATGAACAAGACAAAGCAGACATTATTAAGTTGGAAGCATGATGATTGTAGTTCCCAACTGCTTCAACCTGATGATATGAAGCTAAATCGCGGTTGTTGTAGCCCTCAGCCCTAGTAGTGGTCCCTGAAATTCTGTTGTTTGGCGCATCTCTTATATGTTGGTTCCCGAATCATTATGGCTTAAATCTTACTATCCATATAGCCATGGGCATGTTTTCGGCGATCCGGAGGTTTGCTTCGCTGGTGTGTATCATGCTTTCTCTTGCCCTCTTTTGCTGCTGAATTTAGGCTGCAGGAAGAATGTACGGTGATCGACAAGAGGGATGGACATCCTCTCAGAGGTTACGAATGGTACATGCCTTGATCACTTGCTCTTATCGTCCGTGGTGATGCTTGTCCTTGCTATCCAGGTTTTCAAAGTGCCCTGTACACATAACGTGTGGCTGCGATCACAACCCCACCACGATGAGATCTAACATGTCCGCAGGGTCACTTGCCCGGCCAATGAGTATCCTATTCTTCCATCTCAGGTGCGGAGGAAGATCAATCGGCGAATCTGTTCGACTGCTAACCGTTGAACAGCAATGTGGCGTGATCGGGCCCATTGCATGGGACACCGTCCAAGACGTAAATGCAACCTCCTGTTGTTGAGGATCAATTATTGAGATTGTTCTTTTTGTTTGTTTGCAGGCTGCTGAAGACAGGGTTTCTGGATAGATGTTTTAAAACATTAAGGTAGGCAATGCCATGCAAGGAGCAGAAACATGCAGGAATGATCTTAGTTTTATCAACTATTGTAGAACTTTTATACACAGCAAGGAACCAGGATTCCTCAAGAAAAAAGCTGAAAAGCGTGTTACGTGTTATTGGCTACGGATTGTATCGCACCCTCATCCTTCAAAGTGCCGTCCCCACCAGAGGCTGCAGCCTTGCTACGCAAGCAAACGCGTCATTCTTCTTGAAGTACTTCTGTGCATGCGATCGGACTTGAGATACACTCCTTGTCTTGACGGCCAAGGCGATGAGCTCTGCAACCCCTGGGCCCAACTTGACACCCGAGTTCGGCTTCTTGGGTCCGAACTTTGCCAATGCGTCCAGGAATGCATTATGTTCGTCCTCACTCCAATGCCCCGTCTTATACAAGGAGATCGTTTGAGCCTGTTCTGATTGTGTCCTTTTGCAATTCTGGGGTGATGACGAGTTGGCTTCAACAGGGGATATGGAATTTAGTCCATCCTCCGATTGCATATCAGTACACTCATCCTCGAAGTAAACATCCAAGAAGTCGAAGGTGTTTTCATCCTGAAACGGATCGTTGCAAACTTTCTGGCGAGAATAAGCAAAGGGCGCCTTCGGATTGTACAAAGCATCGATTGCATCATCCACTGATGTATCGAACCAACTCGAGTGGTCAAAATCACAGGATACGACTGACTTAAGATTGGTTTTGCGCCTCAAGTCGCGTCCATCGATGTCTGAGAATAGGCTTTGTGTATCATAATGATGTTCCGAGTCGAGGGTGATTTGGATGTCTCTTGCACGGAGATTGTTGGCTTCCATTTCAGTCAAGCAGCAGTTTCGATTGCTTCCAGGGTTCCAGTGTTGTGGGAGGATAACGGATGGTGAAGAATGTCCTGCAGTCTTGTGCGTGTGTGTGAGGCAGCAGGAAGCAGGTGGGAGGGGCCGTGTGGTTGAGAAACTTGTGTCGGGGGTTGTGGAAAGGGGACTGAGGAAAGGAATACGTGGGGCGCCGTCCAGGTGCCGGGGGCGAAAAGGGAATGCGGGGAGGGGGGGCTGTATAAAACTTTGTATAGAAATCTAAATAACAATGCCACGTTTTATACGATTGTACCCCTATCATAGACCGCAGAAAAGGGGGTGATGAGGCGGATCCGCAAGCAGGGGTGCCAACTTTACTCCTCAGCTTCTCCAAAAAGATTTTTTTCGGTCAGCATCTCTCCGTCCCATAGTTATCGAAAGAGCTCGATTTCGTTTCTATTTCAGTTTGAGTTTTCGTCCCCGGAAATGAGACCCGTACCACCCCCTGTCGACCTCCACCCCTGATTCATGCCCCACCCACCCACCGTAAAGTTTCAAGCACGGGTTCTTTAAAACCTGGGGTGATTTCAGGGAACCAGAAAGGGTAGGGGTACTTGAAGGGGGTGACAGGGGTACGTGGGGCTGGGGTTGGAGAATCCAAGAAGACGCTTCCGTGGGTGGCGACATCCCAATTGTTGAATTGCACAATTGGAAAAAATTGTGTCTCATTTCATCCCTCAAATTCCTTGACTTGATTTCAAATATCAAAAAAATATTTGTGGATACTCCATAAATTAGTTTTAGCATTGTTGATGCACGTTCCCTAAAACGCGTTTAATAAAAGTACGCATAAACCATAAAAAAACAAAATCTCACACATAAAAATACTTCATCTCGGTGATCTTTGCGTTTTTTAATGTCAATTTCGATGCTTTAACCACATTTCCGAGGTAGGGTATTGGTGTAGTAAAAGAAGCCGAAGCAGTCACATGATAGTGGGGTTTCAAATCGTCTCTTTTCCAATCCTGCTGACGGCCTCGCTTTTAAGAGTCCCAGGTCTGTGGGGGGAAGTGGTCCAATCCCGGTCGTCACGCCCCGGGCCTGCAGAATGCCCCATTTTCCCGAGCCGCCGCCTGCGTGACGGAACCGGGGAGTTATGGGAGTACTTCACCAGGTTTGCCCTTCTTTTTCAGTCAATAACGACTTCACCGCACCGGTCTCAGAGTCATGTCACTGGCTGCGTAATCATGGACACGTTGAAGCCCTTCTTCGGTGTCAGGGTCCTTGACACCCGTGTCACGGTGCCAGTACCGCCGGTACGGTGATACGGTATTCACCGTGGCACTGCAGTGCTCACGGTACGCAAGTTTACTCCCGGACTCACGAGTCACCGAGTCAGCGGCGAACTTCAAGGCTTCCAGCGAAACCTCGGTTCCGCGGTCCGGCCCGCCCGGCGCCCGGCCCGCCGGGGGCCGGGCCGGGCCCTCGTCACGGCGTGTACCGTAGTACGGTCACAGCCGGGCTGAGTCGGCCCGCCGGGCCGGGCCGACTGAGGGCCCGGGCCGCCCGCCGGGCCGGCGCGGCCGGAGCGGCGGCCGCGGCCGCGCGGCGCCGCGGCACGGCGGCCCGGGCCGCGAACCGTTGAACGGCCGTCCGACTCAGGCTGCCGCAGTGCCTGGCCGACGGTACCCCTGGCAGGCTAACTTCAATGGAAAATAATTCAATACTCAAAGTTAGTGACTCAGTGACTTGGCAAGTTGTTCAGTGACAGTACTATCGGATACCCGGCGCACCGTAGGTGGGCCTAGCTTATGGCGACTCTGCTCTCGCCGACTCAGTCCTAGCAGACAGTGGCAGATAGCAGCACTGCATCGATGCAGCCTCCTCTTCACCTATGATCGGTCATCAATGTGCCGCTCACCGTCACACAACTTCGGAAGCGCGAACTTGGTGTGGCGTCAAGAGCTGGATGCGCGCTACTAGTTTGATGTTTGTTGTCCGATTCAAGACGATTGAATAGCTTGAAACAATATCAAATTACTGTCGGAAGCTTCTGTAAAATGAAGCTTCTGTTAATGATTTGTTTTCGATTCTTCTTGTGGTGATCTCGGAAACTTAGCAAAGGTGATCTCAGAAACTTAGCAAGCGCAAGCTCATGTTGAAATCAATTCTAATTTGAAGTGAAAGACGTGTATCAAAACTCCATGCCCATTGGTTTGTTGCAATGTAAAGTTTTCTCTTTGTAAACAGAATTCGTTTCAATTTATGAAGGAGAAAACCTCAGAATAGACTCAAACCCTGTCACGTAACATGTACCATGGCTACAGTTTGATTATGTTACAATTGGTGAATATTCTAGAAGCATCTCTATACAATGAAGGACTCGTGCTCTGCTTTGTTATGATTACGAGAATGCCTCACGTAACGTCATACCCAAAGTTGCACTTTCTGGTTTGTAGTTCTGTATCATGCGGCTAGAAGACCAAAAACGCTTTTGCAAATGTTCGATAATCACTCGAATGGCTGACACGTTTATCGTGCAATTCAAGTTGGTAAGAGCTTATCTTTACTGTACACCAATACATCTGTATCAAACATTTCTTACTGGGGAAGGCCAAGCTCCTGCACGACAGAGATCTTGGTGGCTGCCTCGTTGAACGCATATCCAGTGATGGCGATCATGGCAAGACGGCCATTGTTGAGCTCCTTAAGCTGCATGTCCCTCTTTCCCTTGTTATCGAGTCCCCTGTAGATGTTGAGAGGGTCGAAGCCGAGATCTCCAGGAAGGTAGTTGTCGTCCTTGAGGAGGATGGGAGCTCCGACCTGACCGTCTCCATCAATGTCAATTCCAGTGATGTCCTCCGCTCCAAGAGCCGCCATGGTGGCGCGGAAACCCGCCCTCTTCTGGATCTTGGTAGCGTAGAACTCCACAGCAGCAGAGAATGCAAGCACGCCGGCCCAGTACAAGGGAGAGACGGCATCAAGGCCTCCGTTGAGGAGGGAAGGAACGCGAGTAAGTGCATCAACCCCGAGCTCGTCTCCACTAACGACGCCAGTGGGCGAGGCAACGAGAAGAGACTTGGCACCCATCATCTGCGCGAGGGGCTTGTTGAGAAGCTCAGCAACGGGCCACCCGAGTGCGGCGAGCATAGCAAGACGTCCGTGTTTGAGCTCGGCCTCTCTGTAGATCCTCAGCTTGGCCTTGGAGTCAGCGAGTCCGAGGGGATCAAACCCCTTGTCTCCAACCATCTCCCCATCTCCAACCACGGAGGTCTGAGGGATAATAAAGAGGGGTGCGACCTTGTCGGGTTTCACGTACTGAGTCCCACCAGTAGAAACGGGAGAAGGACCCTCGTTGACGTCCTTGGCCTTGAAGGAATCAGAGAGCGCAGAGTTCTTGAGCTTGCTGGCAGCCTGGTTGATCTGTTCATCCTCCATGGACTGCATGCGGAGGGCGAGCTTCTGGGAGGAAGGGCGCACGCATCTCGAGAGAGAAGACGAGGAAGCGATAGGGAGAGAGGAGGGAGAGAAAGAGACTGCTGAAGCTACACAAGCAAAGGCAGCGACTGTGCGGAGCATGGCTGGGTTACGATCCTGTCGTCGGGCACTAGTTATATAGCAAGCGAGAGAGGGGATATAAAGGGGAGATCCGTCTCCTGCATTGTTCGTGGGTGGGTACCCTACCCCACCCCACTATTTCCTTCATTGACTTGTGTGTAAGCAGTCAATATGGGGGTGGGGGTAATGACTTGCAGGGTATATCAGCGATGTCGTTCCAGAGCTTCCGGGGGATCTTACAGGCGTCGCCTTGGGTGTAGCCTACTACTTTATACCCCCAGGTAACGGTCTCGTACTTATAATGCAACGGCCGAGCGCCGCGGGCCGGCGCGGTACGGATCCGGGAACCATACCGTTATTCGGTGGCCGTGCCACCGGTTATTCGGTGGCCGTGCCACCGCCCGCTGCCACTGGCACGGTGCCAGTGGCAGCGGCCGGGCCTGTTACTAGTTAGGCGCCGCCCGGCGGCGGCGCCGCCGGATACTAAACCGGGTCAACTTCGGCGGCGGCACTGACAGCCGGGCCCCGCCGCGGCCCCGCGGCCGGGCCGCGCCGGCGCGGTGCACTGCCGCCCGGCCGCGCCAGCCGGCGCCGGACGCCGGGTGCGGCGGCCCGGGCCCGCCGGGCGGGACCGACGGTCGCGGCCCGGCGAGTCGCCGTGGCAGCCTACTGATTTTTAACTTAACTTTGAGTAAAGTTATTGATTGTGAGGCGGTAGAATCCACGGGTCCTCACAGCTCTCATTCTACCCACCCTCCTGTCCACTTCAACCCTACCCATCAAATTAGACGATTATCCTGTAGATACCACCCGTACTTCTCGGTTTCCTTCCCCTCATTTCAACAGTGTGACCCACCCCTCCCAAACCCTCATTAGGACCCACCCCACAAATACCACCCCTTCAACATCTGTAGCCAACCCACCCCTTGGTCATTTTTTTTGCAACCCGGAGTTGTACCCATGTCACCTACGGAACGTTGACCTATAACTACCCACCCCTTTGACTCAATTTCAGTATCCAACGACGGGTCATATTTCATAACCCACCCTTCAAAATCCACCTGCATCAAAAAGTATGACTACCCCTTCACGGAAGGGGATTTTACTGGGACCGGTTGTGACCTTACTGCTTCCCAGGATTCGCATGGCCTGAAATGGAAGGGGACAGAGAAGAGAAGGGAAGGGGGAGGCAAGGGAAGGAGGAACAAGTGATACATGATAGTTTGAGGGTTGATATGCTTTGTGCAGTCTTGTTTCAATCTCAGTGCATACTTGCCAACATGGCTCACTTCAACTCCATGGTGACAGAATGTATGTCCATTGTGCTAGAGCCGACTCAGTGAATGGCGGGAGACAGACAAGAGCTTCTTGATTCTGAAAAGCACTGAATATGCCAGATAGACGATTTGAGCACAATCTCTCTTAGTTGTAGTGAGAAGATTCTATAAGACGTTAGCGGTTTCGATATGAGATGTTCTACGAGTCCCCTTTCCTTGCAACAGGTAGCAAGAAAAACAGGCAGGGCTGACGATGCTCCAGCTCTACAAGCTCTTGGATCGAACTCAAGTAGTCCGTGGATCGTTCTCACGTAGTGACAAGAACAAGAACACACGAGCATCACTATTTCTGCAACGGCATCCCAGGTATGTCGGATTCGACCAACTCGGCGACGGAAAGGCCAAAACGCGACGCTGCAAAGAAGGTGGGGGATCTGTGCCATGCTAGCTTGGATGTGTGCTTGATCTGACATGTTCGTCGACATCGCCGATGTTGCTTCTGCACTGTTTGATGATGTGCTCCCTCCAGTTCCTCAACGGTGACGCTGCTGTGAAGACTGAGCCGAAGAAACCGGACGCGAGGTAGGCTGTCTCCTGCATGGCTGCCTCTGTAACCGTGCCCCGCAGCCCCTCCTCCTCTCGACCAGCTAGGAAGGGCACGAAAGACACGAAGGAGAACAAAGATTCCAAGGATGGAGGTATTGTGACCAAGCTGGACTCTATCAGTCTTCCTCTGATCCTCTGATATGTTTGTTCAGGTACGAGCAAGCGGACAGCGGAGAAGTCGTCGTCGGGAGCAAGCAGCTCGAACAAGTGACCCGCGCAAGGTTGTTGCTATCACGGGTGTGACTGACGGGGTTGTAGCGCTGGGGAAGCTGAGAAGAAGAAGCGTATGCAGGAAAACCTGCCCAAGATCACCGTCGACAAGGTGAGGGAGAGTTGGCTCTTGAATGCTCACCTGACATGCTCTCAGGGGATTCGAAGATTGGACGTTGCAGCGCTGAAGAAGGTGATGGAGCCCCGGGGGGTTTGCGCGTGCGATGGGGCTGGTGATGGTGAAGACGATGACGTTTGTTTGGTTGCAACAGTACAAAAGACACTTCGGGCTCAAGACTGGACCTACGAGCAACAACAAAGAAGACTTGCAGGTCTTCAGACAAGCATCTGATTTCCCTCCATGCTCACCCTTCATGCTCTTCTTCATCTGTCCTGTTCACTTGTTTCTATCCCAATTCCGCTCACCTCCTCCCCTTCACCATCCCCTGTCTTCTCGATTATCTCTGTTTCCGTTCACCTGATCTCTTTCTTCTATCAGGCTGCGGTCATCCGCCATTTTGCCAACTTGAAACCCGAGGCTGGAAGGATTGAACGAGTGGGCAACAAAGCTCTGATTGCTTGCTCTTACTTGATGTCTGCAGAATTTCCTCAAACTCATCAAGGAGCAGAAGGGGAATAAGTGAGGATTTTACATCATGATCTCCGTCTCATGACTCACGGCATGTATTGCAGGAGTGAGAGTACTTGAGGGCAGTCAGCCTCATCCTGTTTCATGTGTCTACACTCGATGATTATGTAAACTTTACCGACGTCACTGCTCTGCATGCCTTCACCACTCTACAGCTGCCACGTCGTCATCCATGACGCATGTCGCTCATGGTGGTCGTATGCCGTGCCGCTTCATCTCCGACATGAAACGAGAGTGGAACTGCAAGGGAGTCATCCCAAGGCCGTGAGGAGGAGGCGACGTGAAGACGTGGTGCCGCTCTCTGTCCAGGAAGACATCCACCAGCGTTCTGCCGTCGATCCCGGCGCTCTCGACGCCTTCCACGGGGAATTTGCAGGACTTGAAGAACGTCTTGACGTCGTCGACGTCCCAGGCGAGCAGGTCTGAAGGGCGGGAGTCTACAGCAGGAGGTCAGCTGGGGAGGGATGGCACCCTTGACCCACCCTGATCGACGGCAGAGGGAGGTCGAAGGGACCCGTCCATCACGTTGGGCCCGTTGCCTTCTATGAGCGACACCATCCACTCTCTGATCACCAGCGTGATCTCCCGATGAGCGTCGGGCACTTGAAACCACTCGATGAGCATGTCTGCCGGAAAGCCGATGATGTCAGCGATCTGCGGCACGCGTCACTTGGCCAGCTGCCGGCCCCCAGCTCGCTGCCCCCAGCTGCCCTGCTAGTCACCTGGTCGATGTCAAGGTTGTGGAAGCACATGACGCTGGAGAGCCAGAGCTTTGTCTTCTCCCACCGGAACTTCCCGGCGTTAGCGAAGAAGCTCTGGATCCAGGACCTGAGGTGCGGCGTGAAGATTTCCATCTTCATGGGGTCCTGAAACCACAACTGCAGCCGGTCTACTGGAACTCCCGAGCTGTCAGCGATCTGTGAGGCAAGCAGGCGTCACTGGGAGCTGGAGAGGAGATCGCTCGCACCAGGTCCAAGCTCAGTCCCTCTCGCCATATCGCTGCCTCAATCCAGGTCTTGGTCTCGATCGCAAATCGCCTCCTCCTGTCCTCCTCGCTCTCGTCGACCCTCCCCTACTCTTCTGTTGTCAGCAAGGCCAGCTACAACACACTGCCCTCCATGTATCACCCGGGCGCTGCGTAGCCGAGACGTCTGTTTGCGTCGAGGCTCAGGGGAGAGGTCTCCTCTCTCTCTTCTTGCGGAGCAACAACAACAGGTGCGTCAAGCTCGTTGCCGCCACTGGGGATGGCGGCAGCAGCTTCTGTCGCTTCCTCAGGTCTGGGGTACTTGCGGGGTCTCCCTCGCTTCCTCTTTGGCTGCTCCCCCACAGCTGGGACGGCTATCTGAGGCTTCCTCGGCCTCCTCGTGTACGCCGTTCGACTCCTCCGTTTCTTGGGAGCCCCCCGTTTGGTTGGCTTTGTCGCGGCGCTGTCAGGAGAAGCAGCTTGAGTCTGCTTCCGATACTGATACTGCCTCCACCCGGAAGGTTCTGCGCAAGCAGGGGTTTGCTGTTCTGGAATCCTGGCATACAAGGAGAAGTTGCCGGTAAGGTGAACATGCATGGGGTCGAAGTTGCTAGAAGAGTTGGCTCTGTTCGAGATTCCTTGCAGTGATTTAGTGGCAGCTGATGATTGATGGAGTCCCTGATTCACATTCGGATCATCTGGCACGACGCTCTTGTTGAAATGTTTCTTTTGTCCTCGAGGAATGAAGTATGGCATGATGATGATTTCAAGGCTCAAGCTGAAGGGGACACTTTTGTTGCTTGATGGCAGAGCAGGAAGGAAGCAGTCTTTCTCAATTTCACAAATCAAGACCGACAGGAGGCTGAAAGTTGGGCAGGTGTTTGATTGCTTCAAGGGTTCAAGTTTCCTCGCAGCTGAAATTCAGAACTCTCTAGCGCTCATGAAGTCGATCAGCCAAGTTTGTGTCAGGCTTGCGGGGGCCTATGTTTGCCCACCCTACCTCAGTCTTCAATCGCAGATGACTCCGACTGTCTCTCAATGTTACAGCGATCGCCTTCACTCCTAACTCCGTGGCAGTCGACTCGTCAGACACGCTGACTCAGGTCAGGCTGCCCAGCGCGTCACTCACGGTACGGTGCCAGCTAGTCGAACAGTCACGGCGGAGCCTCAGTCTTGATGCAGAACGATCGTCCCTGTGACCGTACGGTGAGCCTGAGCGCTCAGTGGGTCAGGTCACCGTCAGATGTGCCTCCGGCATCGCCGCATCTCAGACTATCCGATCATTCATCGCCGTGTGCCTCGGTCGCTTGTCAAAATCCGAGAGACTCTTGAAAGTTCAGCGGCCACGGTGACCCACGGTGAGCGGGCCAGCCCTACTGCCGTGACTCACTGGCGAGTCAGTGACTGATCGGACTCGCCGGACCATTGGCGGGCCTGCCACTGTAACTGCGGAGTGGTACTGGGTCGGCGGGCAACCAGCTCTACTACGGGTACCGTACTCAGGTGACTACCGTACGGGCCTCCGGCCCACTGAGTCACACGTAGTACCTCGTGACTCAGTGATAGTACTGATTTTTAATTGAACTTTGTGTAAAGAAGCCGGTGGAGTACCTGACAGTGCCCGGCGCAGCCTGGCAGTGCCGCATCATGGCATTGGGTTTAGGTGACGGTGACCGTGAATTGCTATCACCACCATATTATTTACTACCATTGCCTGCATTTACAGCCCTACCGCTACCCGGCACCGTTTGTATCCGTCACTGAGTCACTCAGAGACTCGGACTGCCGGGTGCTTCTCTTTCGCTCACTGGGCTACAAGGCCCGAATGCTGCAAGCCGCTCGGAAGCGCAAGGCCGACCGTCGGACTCGGAGGACGGATCCTCCGAGGCGAAGAAGGCGGCAAGCGGCAGCCTCGGAGGCTCGTCCGACGGCGGGGGAGAGCGAGGCCGGGCGCGGTCCGATCCTCCCAGGTTTAGTTTTTACTCAAAGGGAGGAGCCTGTAACGTACTAGTAGTAGCCTCGTCTGTAACTTGCCGCTCAGGCTGAGTCGGTGAGTTAGTGACGGAGGCTGCCAGTCAAAATTGCCCTTCAATGAACCGAACGTTGCGGGGCAAACTTCCGAAGTTCCGTTTCTTCTCAACCGTGTGCCGAGCGTACGAGTACGGGTTCCGGGCGGCAATACGGTACGGTCACACTTACATTATTAGTACCGTAGGGCTCTACTCTCTTGATTGTCCCATGGTACCGTACTGATTTTCAACTTAACTTTGACGGTAAAAGAGACTAGGGCTCTGACCGCACGGCGGCCGGCCGCCCGCGTGAGACTCGCCCGCCGCGCTGAGCCTTCCGACTATCCGGGTCGTGACCCGACCGTGACTTGTTGGTGTTAAAAGAGCCAAAGGAGTGACGGTCACGAGGGCTGTTGACATGCGGGGATGAAATATAAACTCCTGAGTCATCTTGCTATGTGGTAAGGTGGGGTGGGGTGGGTACTTCTTCGACTGGAATTAAAGGGCCAGGGACGAGATATAAAAGCTGACAGGGGTGGAAATGCTGGAATGGTAGGGTGGGGTAGTAAGAGACGGAGGAATCGTTGCGAAATAGGTTGTGGGGCTCAAGGGGCGGGGGTGGGGTAGGGGCTCCCTGACAAAAGGACTGGTTTCGAGCGAACCGCTATCGAAAGCGATAGGAATGGCGCATCCGATGCGAGAGCACGCGTACATGGTGATCCCGAGGAGGAGGAGGGTCGCAGCGCCATGGAATGAGAGAACACCTGCCATGTCCATCACTAGAGAGTCCCTCCAACGCCTCTTCTGCATGCGCCAGGTCCATGCTGCAAGACACCTGGTAAGGAAGATTGTTGTTCGTTTCAACCATCTCGTTTTTGACTGTGTGGTTGATGTGCAGGGCATCTCGCTCACAGCCTTCAAGAACGCTTGCAAGCACCTCGGATACGACCGATGGCCATACCAAAAAGAAGGCGACGGAGCAAGCCCTTCCCCCATCAACATTCATGGCTGGCCTGAAAGTTCTGGTGAGGGGAGAACAACAGACACAGAGCAAGCAGGGGAGCATGAAGGCGATGAGTTTTCTGCACAGCCTCAATCTCCTGCCTACCCCATGCTCGACTGCACCAGCAATATAGAGCAAGAGATCACGTTCTCGGATACGTCTGAGGACTTGCAATGCAATTCGCCAGCAAATCAAGAAAATTTGTCGCCATGGCAGGAGGAGACGACCGGGCTGCACGGAGCAGAGAAGCCCAACGAAGAGGAAGGCCAAGATGTCGAGGTGCGACTGCACAGGGACTGGATCGAGTGGTTCGTGGGGATGGGGAATGACGATCCTACAATCGAGTGGTGACGGGGAGATCCCCCCCCTCACAAGAGATGCGAGAAATCCAATATGGCACTAGTATTATTTACAGGTCTTCATGCAAGTGTGAAGGAGGAAGAGGAGAGGCAATTAAGAGGGAATAATGCAACCATATCTTTGCATTCATCTTTAAAATCAGAGGATGAGGCTGATTGTTGGTTTACCCGGTGTGAATGATAGCAATAAATTGGTGAAAATATGAGCTTGACTTGTTCTTGACTGGATGAACGTCTTCCTCGGTTTACAAACTTCTAGTCTCTGCAAAGCAACTGGCAGACACTGCGTGAAAGAGTTGGCAGGATGATGGGTTGAATGTGCGCAATGCTACGGGGTTGTTGTCGTCGATGAGCATCATGCATCTTTTCGGCCTTTTTTTTAACTGAGATATGAATGGCTATCAGATTTTTGATAACAAGTCGTTTCGTTGGGAGACTGGAGGCCTCCCAGGAAAAAGTCACGGAAGCGACGGTGTATTTTGTCATCCGGTCACGGTCAGCATTTGACTGGTACGAGGGGGGACGAAATGTAGTAAACTCGGAGCAAAACCCCCGCACTTTGTTCCCTTGCACGCTCCCGCCGGGATCAGATCGCGGCAGTCCCAAGCATGTCGCTACAGCAGCCAGCCGACGCCTACATGGTATTCCCAAGAAGAAAGAGAACGGCGCCTGATGAGGAACGTCCCCCCGCCATGTCCATCACTAGAGAGTCCCTCCAACGCCTCTTCTGCATGCGCCAGGTCCACGCTGCGAATCACCTGGTGAGGAAGATTGTTGTTCGTTTCCACCATCTCGTTTCTGACTGTAGAATGGATGTGCAGGGCATCTCGCTCACAGCCTTCAAGAACGCTTGCAAGCACCTCGGATACGACCGATGGCCATACCAAAAAGAAGGCGACGGAGCAAGCTTGTCGTCGAGCCCCACCACTACACTTTCATGGGAGTCAGAGAATGGGGAGGTAGCGATGGTGAGACCTATTGGTGCTGGAGATGTTGACAGCGAGAACAATCTTGCTGCCTTTGAAGTGACGAAGCTTTCTCCTGGGAACTCTTCTCCTCACTGGAGCTCAGCCACTCCCACAGACTTGGCATTGCGACACGAGGGCGATGGCTGCGATTCGTACATGAGCGATCAGCAGCAAGGGGAGGAGTCAGATGCATCTGAGGTCGTGATGAGCTGCTCATCTGATGCTCAGGCTGGACCTACCCGTATGCGTGAAGAAGAAGAGGGCAGGAAGGAGTCAGGTGTGTCCATACAGTGGATCGAGTGGTTCGTTGGTGTGGGTTTTGAAGATCCAAGGATTGCGATGGATGACGAGGGATGATGAGAGGAAGAGCAGTGACAGAGCGTCTTAAAGTCGTGCACTTGCAACATGATCGTGATCGGGATGTAATGATGATCACAGTGTACATAGGAACTCAACCAATTTAGCCTGTTGGAATGTACAATAAAGTTTTCAGCAGTAATTTGACTACGCTGTTCAAATCCTCCAGCAGACCATTCTCGCCAGGTCGTTGACGATCGAGATGTAGTCCTGGGTTACACTTTGTGCGCCTCTGCGATTTCCTCGTCCTAATGAAGGGGATGGCGGTGAAGAAGTACAGACATGCTGACCCTTGCCGGGTTCATCTCTTCATTCCCTGGTTTGTCTCCGATAACATCACTTGAAATTCGTGACGATGTACCTGGACCTGAGGAGTAGACGTGTACGATATCCCGAAAGTTAATGCGTGGTTTGACAGCATTTCCGGGATGATGTTTCCGATGTTGTTTGAGACATCCTAGTACCCTCTTCTGGTGTGATGTGCGGGGTGACGGACGGGCTGGAGGACCAACCTGTACCGTGCCATTCCGAACAAATTGAACCGTTTACAGTATAGCGGATCGACCTACTACGTTGGGATGAGTTAGCTGGGGTGTGGATCGGCAACCTCAACAGAAAGTCCTGTGAATAAACATCCCTTGCTTTTTTAAAGATCTCAAAGAACGGCATTCCTTGGCAGATTCCTGGGTGGCTGTCGGGAGTCATATGAGGCTCGGAGTCAGTACCGACCGGCCCGGGGGAGCCTGACTACCTCTGAACGTCACTGTTTTACTTAACTTTGAGTAAACCAGTTTTACAAGATATAAAACTAATGGCGGCCGCCTGGAGAGATATCGCATTATTAACACCAGTCAGCCAGGCTCGTGATCCCATGGCCGCTACAGTGCGCCGTGACAACAAACCGTGACCAGTCTCCGAGGGTTTCGTGATCATATCAGAAGGGCACAAATAAGCCAGCCATTTCCCTCGTGACTATTGACCGTATGATGACAGGGCAGGTGTAACAGGGATCTCTGCCTCTGTGCCCCTCTGCCCTCCTTTAACTAAGACCTGCCCCAGCCCTCGACGCAGCAGCAGCAGCAGCAGCAGCAGCAGCAGCACGCTACTAGAGGACAGCAACAAGAGTGCAACAGCGTCAACAATAGGATGAAGATGATGCAGCGAGATGCCTATATAGTCTTCCCAAGACGAAGAAGGAGCGCCCCCGATCAGCAGCGACCTTCCGCCATGTCCATCACCAGAGCCTCCCTCGAAGCTCTCTTCTGCATGCGCCAGGTCCACGCTGCGGAGCACCTGGTGAGGCAGAGGCTTGTGTGAGGAGGGAGAGGGAGGAGGAGAAGCTGATGGGGAGGTTGCTTGGCAGGAGATCTCGCTGACGGCGCTGAAGAACGCGTGCAAGTCACTAGGGATCGATCGCTGGCCTTACTGCCGAGGAGACGAAGATGCGATGGGTTCCTCGCCGAGTGGGAGCTTGGTTGGATATAGGAGCCTGCCTGGGGGTCCTGAAGACAGCAGCGCCGCGACACTGCGCATTGCAGAAATCGAAGAGGAGAATCCTGGAGCCGAAGAGGGCACTCCAAAAGCGATGGTGGTTGGGGGTAGCATGGAGTCAAACTGGAACAGCATGACCATTCAGCAGGATGAGTGCGGAACAAACCCGTTTGTGCATGGAGGATCGGACGACTTGTGGGAGGTGCCGACAGAATTCTAGGAAAACAAGGATGCAGCGAAAACCGCTACTCCAACCACACGAGCGACGGGATGCACAAGCAGGTACACCAAGGCCTCAAAGTTTGGTTGCGAATGTACAACTATCACAGTGTAGAAGCTGATTGAAACTTGTTTTTAACAATAACAAAACTGTAATACTACGTGAGTACGACGTGATCAGGTGGCATCCATGACCGAAGCTGACAGTCAAAACTCATGTCTCCCCGATTCTCATAACCTTCCCCATCCCTCCTCCTCTCATTGCACAACATGGCAAGAGCGACGTATGATCCAGCATACATAGTCTTCCCCAGACGGAGAAGGAGCGCCCCCGATCAGCAGCGACCTTCCGCCATGTCCATCACCAGAGCCTCCCTCGAAGCTCTCTTCTGCATGCGCCAGGTCCACGCTGCGGAGCACCTGGTGAGGCAGAGGCTTGTGTGAGGAGGGAGAGGGAGGAGGAGGAGCTGATGGGGAGGTTGCTTGGCAGGAGATCTCGCTGACGGCGCTGAAGAACGCGTGCAAGTCACTAGGGATCGATCGCTGGCCGTACAGCAAAGGCCCCACACAAGGAATTGCTACTCCATGCCAGACAGCAGCGTTCCATGTAAAGGACTCGCCGAGGCTGTCGGAAGGAAAGGAAGATGAGGATGAGATTGAGGACAAGGATGATGGGTATGTTGTGAATGTCAGCACTGAAGATTCAGAGCTTCTGCATGTTGAATCCCATCGGCCGTTGGAACTAGATCAACCCGACTCTGATCACAACATGTACATACCTCCAAGTTGGTCTCCTCAAGATCTGTACCTCGAGCCGCGTGACTCAAATCCTCTCATGGCTGAGAGCGATCCACCAGAACAGCATGATGGAGACTCTGCAGACGAGCCGATGGAACTGACAAGAGAATGGATCGAGTGGTTTGTTGGACTAGCACACGACGACCCAACGATAGATATGGATGTTGATTGGACTTGAGAAAGCTCAACTGATAGATGTTTGCACGTTTGAAAGTTGTCAACACGAGAGGTTCTCGTGCGTTTCTTGAAAACCTGCTGAAATGAAAAAGCATAGGCTTGAGAGATATCACAACGTTCTGTGAAAGGAGATTAAGGAAATCCTCCAGTTAGGCTTGTTGTTTCTTTTCGTGCATGTTTTATTAGATAGACCGAATCTTTCGATGCATTAAAAGAGGTATGATAGCAAGACGATATCTGAGTTTGATCTAGTTGCCAGCATAAGAACTTGGACTCAAACTTTGGTACTTCACCGATCGTAGCCTCAGTGCCAACATCAAGGAAACTGGCAGTGGCAACGAACTTTGGAAGATCGGAAAGATCCAGTGGAACTTCTGTCATTTCAAGTGGCTGTGTTGACCACAACTGAAGTCACAGTGTTCCGATCAGAATGTCCGCAGGCTGGTCTGGCAGTCACGCCTTGACCGCCATGCTTGCGGCGCTTCACCATCAGTGTTGATGATGCTGCCCGGCCTGCCTCACGATCGTACCGATTCAGTGACGGCGGCCCAAGTCGGGCCCCCGGGGAGGCCGCGCGGCGGCCGGCCGGGCGCGACTCAGTAGGCCTAGTGTTATCTTTCTTTGTTTTACAAGTGTTTTTTAGGGTTATCCACTGTAGTAACTGAAACTTGCCATGCCGCTGCTGCTGAGTTGCCATGGCGAGACTCAGGGGCCTGTCAGCTGAATGCCACCAGCTGGGCTATGACAGACACTGATCCAGCTCTGTGATGAACACGCCTGCGAGTTGACTTCAGTGAGATGATATCTGATGTAGGGCAGATAGTACTTGACTCTCACTCGTACTCAACGAAGAAGTTACAGTTAGTCCGTCAGATTTGCCGTGATGCGACAAGAGTAGGAGGGAGGAGGACACAATGGAGCAGGATTGCGAAAGTCAACTCTGCTGTGAGATATATGCTGCAGTGAACCAAGTTAAGAGGTCTGAAAGATGGAGATACTTCATGTTGGCAGTTGGTAGGCCCCGGAGGCCCTCAGGAAGTTGATAGTGTCATACCAACTCTAAGCAGGACTCGACCTTCAGTTGGCTGGATGTTTGTGCATTGAGACAACAAGTCAAGGCACAAGAAGCTGTATGAGGATCTGAATGATTGATGAAAGACTTCATAACTTATGAAGGACAGAATGCTGTTTCAAGAGGGGGAACTCGCTCAATGATTGTGAATGATGTTGATTGAATAGAGGATTCATGCTCATTGATCGAAGTCCTTCAGTTGCTGATATCTAGATCGTCTTTTCTCTTTTCCATTACAAGCTTCTTGACCAGCTCACGCCCATTGAATGGCTCAGTCAAGGTTTTTGTTGTATCAACGGCCGTCAACGTGATCTAAGAGGTACAAGGATGAAAGCGAGGTAGAGACAGAACTTTAGTTTCAACGCTCACCTTGGACTCAGGGGCAAGACGAGAAACCAATATGGTTCCTCAAACTCTAGAAGCGCCCTGTCTAGTGGTGCTCATTCCTCGAACCTGAGGCATACTCAAGTAATCTTCTCCACAGACTTGAAGAAGAGCAACAGCCCGCGCTTGCCGTGACTTCCATCTTGACTTGTCGACTCGCAAGTTGACTCTCTGTTGCAGAACTCCTCGGAGCCAGCAAGGGAACAGAGAGAACGAGCATGTTCAAACCCCTCTGATGCGCCTCGACCTGCGGGTGCGACGAAGCACGTTGCGATGATTGATAGCTTGCTCATCTGTGCTGATCAGAAAGTCGAGGATGCTTCTGAGAGTCAGGGTGGGAGTCGTAATGATCCCAAATCTTTCACAAGCAGGATTTCTCGCGAGGTCTCATCGCCTAGAAAAACAAGCACGGCGGTAATGAATCATTATGTCACAAACATGGAAGCGTGCTTTTGCGTTGGGATGTCCATATGAATGATTCTGAAGATGACAGGGAGGGTTCCATACATCAAGGGGCATGGACAGCGTCTCCGAAAAGCGCAGATTGTTTTGCAGTCCGTCAAAGTCAGGTGAATTTCATCCTATGTATCACGAATGTGTGATCTTGTTCTCCACAGACAAATCTTGTCCAGGAAGCGCCAGGAAGTCTATCGAGCCGGATCAAGTACAGGACATTATACTCCGCCTCGATCAGAACAAGAAATCTCTCAGAGAAGCTTTCCTCCTGCTTGACCGAGATCGCGACGGGTTCATATCGTATCGCGATTGGAAGGAGGGCATCCAGAAGCTGGACACGACAAGGCGAGTAGAAGCTGAGAACATGTCAGGTCAAGCTCTCACGTTCAGAGAATTTTCGAAGATAGCGGACGACTGTATCGACAAGTCGAAGTTCAGGCAGTGCGCTGCTCCTTTCCTCAACTGGAACCCCAGCCAGCAGTACCTCCGCATGTGGGCACGGGAGAAGCCTCCTCGGCTAGAGGTACCAGCAGAGTCTACGCCGAGACGAGAATTTAATGTGCTGGAGGCGACTGAAAGCGTGGAGGGAGACGCGAGAGAGAAGAGGAGGGAGAGGATAGTGATGGAGTGGGAGCAGCGCTTTGACAGTGCGCGCAAGCAAGTGGCGGAGAAGATGAGAGAGCGGGGTGAGATGAAGCGTCTCACGGAGATCGCCAAGGAGGATGGGATGGTTGCTCGCATCAAAAGAGAGCAAGAAGCACAAGCGCGCTTCTTCAAGGAGTTCTGCAATTCTATCCCACCCAGCATCACGAAGCCTTATGCCCCAGAAATCCACATGCTTGAATTCGCCAACGCCACAAGCCAGTGGTATAAGGGGTTGGGAAACGCAGGATCAAGCAGCAAGCATAGGATGAAGATGCAGTGAAGGCTTTCGATACATGATGATTACTATCATCGCAAGTTATCTTCCAAGTTGTTTGGCCAAAACCTCCTCTCGCGAATTCATCGATAACATGTAGTTCAGTTTTCCTCCTGATTGAAATACCTTAAGATACACCAGGCATGCGAACAAACACAGTTCACCTCAAAACGGAGCTCAAGAATCTCTTCAATCTTTGGCATGATCTTGCTGATCTCCTCCTGCAAATGAATTCTATCACGCCCAACCTCCGTATCAATTTCGCTTCCTGACCTCCGGCAGGGTGAAGTACGTCTTCTTCTTACTTTTTGTTTGCTCTCCTAGAATATTGTCAACAATCATCAAATTTTCTTCACTTCATTGAGCTCTACCCGGTTTTGCAATGATGAGAACTGGTTCCAGGGGCTCGGTGACCTGAGAACAGACGCATCACATGATCTCAAGACATCGGAGTGAGGCGTGCTCTGCAAGCTCACCAGGTACTCTATTCCTTTCTCCTCATAGCTCGTGATAACTTTCACAAATTCCTCATCCTCTCCTTCTCTCCCAGTCAGGAAGGGAAGAATTCCCAGATCGCACACCTGCTTCCCCCAGGTCCTCGAGATCTTCTTCATCGTCACCGATGTCTCCTAGACGTCCGTGAGCACCTCTGGACCCACAGCACTACATGTCAAGCAGCAACACTGACCTTGCAGTGTGAGAACGACAGCTGAGTCAATGAGCTCGACATCTTGCTCAGCACAAGCCTTGTAAGCCCCTGACACCAGAAAGGCGAGGCAAGGCCCGCTGTCAACCTATGTGAAGAGGTTCCAAGAATGTTCACCTGGGAAAAGTTTGGGAATGTCATCGTCACTGACGGGAATCAACTCCTCTCCATCTGAATCCTTGTCCACATACGCGAGCACTACAGATAACACAGGTCAATGTTCGCTTAATCGAGTTCGCTCTAGAAGCATCACCGACGGGTGTATCGCAGGGGTAAACAAGTGCATATTCCTGTCCATCCACAACAACCTCCTCGTCCACGTAGCAATCAATGGTTTTTCCTGTCTTGGTGTCCTTTACCACGACCTCGACTTCCTCCTCCTCCATGTCTGCCGTGTCGGAATCCTTGTTGCTTTGCTGCAGAACAAGAGGGGACCTCATGATTCTTGAATGCTGCTTGATCTGACCGAGGATTGAATCTTGCACGCTCCTAGTCTTGGCATCAAAGTTGCGGAGGGGCAGTGCTGAAGAAATTCTGCATGCGGCCAATCCAGGCGATCGAGTCAACGACGGCGTCGCTCCTGCTGAAGAAACGAAGCACGAAGATCTCGACAGAGGGAGAGGAGAGAGGCTGTGCGGCTGGCCTACAGAGGGGGACATGGCTGAAGCATGTGGAAGCGACGCAACATGAGCCAGCATGACTGTCGTCAAAGCAAGCATGGCGACCACGTTCAGTCTCTCTGGCGTCATGGCGGGGGAGCAGTGGAGGGTCGGTACAGCAGACCATACGGAGGTAGGGTCCAGATTTTTGAGGGAGGGTAGGGGTACCAATAGAACGGGTTCTTTTAACCACCTATTTCAATGAAGGTCAAATATAGGGTAGTATAGAGCTAATCGGACCGGGTACTCTTCGTATGCAAGGATGATCAACCAACTATTGCCATTGGTGGGTGAAAATAAGAGGGTAGCTCCACATTTTAGGGGGTAGGGGTGCCAGTATCCTCCGAGGGGTGTAGAAATGCACGGTCGGGGGCTGGAATTTGGAGGGTAGGGGTAGTATAATTGGGATCTACAGGGATGGGTGGGTAGTGAGGGTAATAAGGGCACTCAAAAGAGGGGGTAGGGTCCAACGATTTAGGCGGCCAAGAGAGGATCTGGGGGGTATGTGTTAGGGGTGGGTAGTGGATGGACGGGTGGGTGTTATCTGTTATAGGAAGGATCTCTTATAATTATTGAAATAGTCAAAATGAGATTTTGATTTAGTTTTGCCGGAAATCCCTATGAGTAAAAAATCAGTCAATCTTTGAGCCCACCCTACCCGATTTCGATTCTCATCCTTGGTATACCCCTTGTTTTGCCTTGAAGTACCCCTATGGACAACTGCACCCCTGCCCCTTGGAACCCCACTACCCCAAGGACACAGTGACTGTTCGCAATGGCAGAAGTCGCCAGCCATTGGAACAAGCGCATCATGGGGAGGGATGAAGGAGAGGGGCAGCGAACTCAGAGATCGATCAATGTGTTGGGAGGAGGCAGAGAAGTCTACAACAGCGGCGGAGGCCGAATGATTGTGAATTTGTCATGTGGTCACCATTCTGTGAACGTGATTGAGCTAGTGCTGTGAAGTGCTAGGGGAAAGATTGTGAATGAGAGCGGAGAATGTATCTGGATGAAAAGAATGTTCAGCAGCAAGGAGTCAAACTGTAGAGGATGAATCAGGTAAGGGAAGAGTGAGAATGGACGATAGGATGAGAAGGTGGCAGAGGAAGGGAGGAGTGCTTGCACTGGTATCAACAAAGAACGGCTAGCGAGCCATGCTAGTCCCCATGAACTCGAATGATCGTGGGAAGGACATCGGATTGACCCTGTTGCAAGGCATGTTTGCTGGAAGACCTTTGTAGTGATTGTTGAGAGCGTGCCCTCCTTGTTGTCAAAGATCGGCTCGCTGCGGGATTCTTGGCTCGTGACCTCGCTTGCAGGATGGCTTTCTATCAGCAGAAGACTCAGAAGTTGTGGGGGGACGTGGCCCTCCACCAGGCGCTCAACGGTCAGATCGATGGCGACCGATTCCATCACTCCAACCGCGCGGAGAAGGACTGGGCTGCTGCGTGAGTTTCGTGGCTGGATGATGAGGATGAGGATGACGACGACGACGATGGAGATGATGATGATGACGATGGAGATGAGGGGGAGGAGATCCTGTTCTTGTTGTTAGCGGTGTTGATAGAGATCGAGATGATGGGGGTCATGACAGAGGGAACGATGGCATGGGAAACGAGTTTGAACCATATGATTGTAGTATGGGAGCAACATGCTAGCAAAGAGAGTATGATGATGACAGTGACTTTGATGATGATGGTTGAGGACCACAAGAAGGATCAACACTGATAACGATTGCGATGCTGTAAACGTAGAGATGATGTATGTGAGGATGAAGACTTCATCCTGAATGTTGAACCATTCTCATACATGTTGACACGAGCAGTCAAGATCTGCACAACCTCCATCTGATTGTGCAGTTTATGTGAAGCATGCTTTTGATTGCAATAACCTTGACAATCGCAGACATCGCATCAAGGGATTGATCGGAAAGATCCGCGGAGCTGCCATCACAGGAAGAGGTGGGTGTTTTGTTTACACATCACTCTTCTCTTGCTACTTTTGTGCACTCCGACTTTTGTTTTGAACTCTGATCATCAACATCTGCAGTTGCGATTTAAGCGCATGACACGGCCTTTTTTTTAAAATCTCGAAAGCACTTTGAGAATAGAAGCGACTTGAGAAGCAATAAAGATTGCAACTCTTGGATTATTGGCTCTTTGTAAAGTGTTTGCTTCAAATTTCATTCAATTCGTCACATCTCATATGATCTTTGGACACTTTCTAAACATGTTTGCATCTTTATTTCTGATAATGGCAGCTCACAACTTCGTTTTTCCACACGTATACTACATCCAAAAGCTCTGAAAGCGCAACTCTAGGAGCTGGAAATATTTTCAGATAACTAGCACTTCATGTATGTGAGGAGTACAACCTTGTAGAATCTTTGAGCGAGCTGATATCATCAAGAAAAGTGTTTTCTTCGTCACCCTTCCCCTTGGTCTCTTCTTCTTCATCATCGTCGCTCTGAAGAATCTTGTGTAGAATGTTCTGCGACACCACCAATTATTGTGCTTGACTCTGAGGCTTGAGGAATGGGGGAGGATACCGACCGACAGACAGATAAAGGGAGAGGCAGAAAACAGGGAGAGAGAGAGAGAGAGAGAGAGAGAGAGAGAGAGAGAGAGAGAGAGAGAGAGAGAGAG
>NW_005434553.1:163980-169922 GCF_000315625.1 Guillardia theta CCMP2712
CCTCGTCTCCTCTTCCTCCTCCTCCTCCTCGTCCTCCTCCTTCCTCCTCCTCCTCCTCCTCCTCCTATTATTTTACCTGCTGACACAAAAATCGTGCATCGTGAAGCAATTGGGATTAACTGGAGGAGAATTCATCTACAGATAGTTATGCGATCAGTCTAGCAAGAGACCAATTTACCGGATCAACTCCGAAATCGTCTAAACTTCCCTTCTGACATCTTTCATTGAAGGCGTCGATGAATTCTGCACCAAGACCCTCAAGCTTTACTGAGAGCGAACCGAGAAGTTTTTGTTCTCACCCTTGTACTCGTCTTTCTTCACCTCCTCTGACAATTGGCTGTTTCACAAAAAATGTTTCAAGGATTGAAGGAGGAGGCGCAGAGAATTTCAAAACTTGCAACGAGAATTGGATAACATTAAACTCCTGCAAACAAGAAAAGCAAACACCACAACACAATCGTACCTCAATGTCGGGTAATACAATATTTCATCCATGAACTCATCCGATACTGAGTCAAGCTCGTCCACCGTCCTTGCTGACCCGGGTTGGCCCCTTGCAATTCTGATCCAAATGTTTCAAACAGTTGAAGGAGGAGACGAAGTTAGAGGAAGGAAGAGAGGGAAGGAGCAGGCAGAAGAACGGGGAAGGAAGAGGAGAAAGGGAGAGGAGACGTAAGGATGGCAAGGACAGGGAAAGAAAGAGTATACAGAAGTAGAAGCATTGAGGAACAGAAGAAACAGGGTTGACAGAGGCGTAGGAAGGTGAGAGTAGTCGATCGAGCAGGAGAGAGGAGGCAGGGGCAGCAGGGAAGAGAATCAGGCAAGAATTAAAGGAGCAGAAGAAGTGAATCAGGTCATGTAGCCATTCAAGGTATTGCAATCGAACACTCAGTAGGAAATCAGTCAGGTTTCACGGGCAATCATGTAAACATAGTTTGTAAGCAGAGGTTGCAGATAGTATTTGTGTCAAGAGTCTGCAACATGTGATTTTGTTCGCAGTCGACCTTTCTTCCCATTGTTTATCGATTTCTTCTTCGTACTGCTCTGCTCATGCTTCAGTACAAGTGTCGGGGATTAGCAATTATTCTCCTTACTTGCTTCATTCGCCATCCTTATCAACTCATCTTGTTTGTTTTCGGGCAGTACAAGATGAAACTTGCTCTGTAACAGGAATGAGTAAATTCAAACAGCGAGAGGTACAGGAAGCAGCCGGTAAGATGATTGGTCAATATAAGAGAAAAGAAGGAACAGAAGGTCTAGTAGAGAATGAGATTGATAAAGTGGAGGACAGGAGCAGAGGCAGGAGCAGGGGAAGAGGGGTGGGGCTGGAGGTAGAGCAGAGATAAGAGGAGGAGGAAGAGGAGGAGGAAGAGGAGGAGGAAGAGGAGGAGGAAGAGGAGGAGGAGGAGAGGTAAGGAAGGGGGGGGGCGGTTGAGGAGAGGAGGGAGGAGGAGAAGGAGAGACAAGAAGAGGGGGTGCGGGGGGCAAGAGGAGGAGGAGTCACCGGGTACCGTCTCTGCATCTCGCTCTCATCTGAGAACATCTTGGGGTCTTTGTGGACTCCGCAATCATGGTGATGAAACGCACTGACTGAGCTACCGGACGTCAAGACTGATTCTGACGATTGCGACAGGTAGAATGACTTGGGGATGTCCAGGTAAGGCGCCAAGAAAGAGTACTTGGAGATCTTTGGTGGAAGAGTAGTGTTTGAAAGTGTGTTTTCGGATGTGTTGGCCCGAGATAGGTTCAAGTTGTTGTCCTTCATCAACACGTCCTCTTGGTGGTCAGGAGGTAGTTGCTCACTGATTGCAAACGATTCCAACATGGAAAGGATTTGCTAGAGAGTGATGTCATGAAATAACGGACATCTGACGAGTTGCAGGTTGTTACCTCCAGCCTCCTGTTGAGAACATTTTTCTCCCTATTGCGACGTAACATGTCCCTCACAACCTCTACCACTGTTTCGAACCAAGATCACAAGAGCACAAAACAAGATCAACAAGATCAACAGGATCAACCAAAATCAACAAGATCAACAAAGAATCATGTGTAATCAAGACAGACCAAGATAAAGAGGCGAGCTTGTTGAGTAGGAACTAATCTGTAAACAACATTCTTTCACCTGTTCTGTTTGCCTTGTCTCGGTGATAACATGGATTTATCCCTCTTTCAGCGGTCTGATTCATTTTCCAGCTCCTCAGGAGAAGTTTCGAAGCTTCAACATGCCCGTTGACCGACGACCAACGGAGAGGAATAGATCCGGAGGACGTCGGAGATGAGACGTTTGCTCCTGCTCGTGGACACATGATCAGAAACAAGAGTTGTATCAGAGAGTGGAGCTGCGGTTCTTCACAAAACTTTCTCAACTACGTTTGAGCACTTCACTTCACATGATAGGCAATCACGTACAACATGGTCAAAGATCTTATCCAGTGTATGATCGCATCTCAACCATTCATTTGCTTCTCACCCATCAAAATCAGCGTCTGCAATACATTCACATGCCCGTTGGAAGCCGCCATGTGGATAGGTTGTAATCCTGCGAAGGAGGAAAACAGAAAGACTGAGAATGCTGATGAAACAATTCTCCTGGGAAACCTTGCTTGTTTGCAGCTGACATGTTTGCTCCACTCTCAATCATCAACATCACGGCATCTGCGAAATTTTCAACTTTCCCCACTCCCCCAAGTCTGAGTGCCACCAATGTGCCCATGGACAGAGGCGATATGCAAGGGAGTGTTTGAGAAGCTGTCAACCACGGAAACGTTCCCACCTGCATCAAGATCGCATTACGGCAACACAAGGTGACTCAGTGAGAACTTTTCACCAAGTTCCAAGACAAGTCTCAAACACTCGATGTTTCCACATCTAGCAGCAAGATGCACGAAAGTCTGCTGGTAAGAAAGATCTGAAGAGCTTTTCAGCACATGCAAACCTCCCACACGATGCTTTCTCACCCGGCGCAGCCTCGTTCAAACTGATCCCGCCTCTCACAAAGTTCTGAACATCCTGGAGATTTCCAGCCTGCTCACAGTCAAACTCAACTCATGGCAAGAATGTATCTCAAAACGGTACAACCTTGATAGCTTCAACCATCAATGATCTCTTTGAGCTCATCGACAGCCCAGACATCATGTCGTTGAAGTTCCAACTCTTTCCATAAACGTCATCGTCTACGCGTTGCATGTCTGCTTGCTCAATCAAACTTTATTATCCTCCTCCCCTCTCATCATCGCCTCCCCTCCCCTCCCCCCCTCCAACCTTGCATGACTTCATTGCTGTCTCCTCCACGGAGAACAAGATGGCGAGCATGGCGACATGTAGTTGACAGAAGTTGGGCAGAGCCAGAGGCCTTGCAAGCACCTCCCATGTTGACTTCGGCAGATCGCATGCTGGCGTTACTCAGGAGCACGCAAAGAGTTTGGAACCAGAGGCCATGAACGACCACCCTCTGCCGTCTCCTCTCCCTTGGAAGCAAGAAGCATCCACCTTCACGGCGAGTCATACCAGCACTCATCTTCTCCCCAGCTCAAGGTTCTTCTCAGCCTTGCTCACTCTTACACGAGAGAAGTGAATGGCACGAACATGATCGACGGGTAGGAAAGGAAGCTGCCTGTGTCTGCAGCTTCCAAAGTTGGACGCCAGGACTCAGCGAGCAAGGCAGGACCAGGATCATGCTCTCTTGACAGAATCCTTCACCTCATCTTATCTCGATCACGCCATGTTACTTCAACACATCTCCTCTCGTCCCCTCTCGTCCCCTCTCGTCCCCTCTCGTCTCGTCTCCTCCCATCCCATCCCATCGTATCTCAACTCGTCGCATCCGCCATAGTCACTGTCTTCAAAGTGCTGCCTGAGGCGGGCTGGAATTTTTTTCGGAGCCTAGTAGTAGGTCAGAAAATTGAACTTCGGAACTTGAGTTCCGGAGAAGTTCCGGCCGGAGGCTGAGCGCCGAGGCTGGCCCGGTGTACTCAAGTTCCGAGTTCCGAAGTTCAGTGTCACCGTCACCGTGTGAGTCTGACAGTGTGGGCCCGGCCCGGCGCCCGTCGGCACACCGTGGGCCCGTGCCGAGTCCGACGGACTCCCGAGTCCGGAGCCGCTCAGAGTCCCGGCAGGGAGTCCCGGGCGCCGCCCGGCGGCCGGGCCCGGCCACCGTGACGGTCACCGGGGCCCGCCCGGGCCGGCCCGGGCATCCGCAGGTTGCGGAGAGCCTGATCCGACTGCCGCCGTAACTTACTAGCCAGCCTGGCAGGCCCTTGTCAACCCGGCGTGGTCCGATCAGTGACTGAGCTTGTGGCCGCCGGAGTCGGCAGGCGGCCGGACTCCGGGATGAGGGTTGGTTCTTCGCCGGTCCGACTGTCCGATCTTTTCTCTTTGCAACCGTATGGGCCAGCTGTGCGGCGACAGTCACGGTCAGCTGCGCGGCCAGTGGGGTCAGGCCTCAGGCTACTGCCGCGAGTGCGGCAACGTTACGCGTCTGCCCCGCATCTACTATCATCAGTAGCCCCAGGCTTGGTGCCAGTGCCGCCAAGGCTCACGTCATTACCGTGACATCATTCACTGCAGCAGTGCGAGGAGGTGAAGTCCGATCAAACTGTGACCGTACTAGCATGGCACAGCGGCCCGGACCTTGTTAACGGTCTACGGTCACTGTCAGACACGTGGCACACCGACAACAACGAAAGCTGGTAGAGCTCCTACCACACTGTCTCTAAGTCAGACTCTGAGAGGCAATCATCCGAATATAGACGTTGGACGATGACTGCGATGCGCAGGAGATGAAATGTCGCGGCGCGACCCCACCAGCAGTGATTGCTGAGAGCGCGAGAAGTTTGTGTGAACAACCATATCACGATGAAGCCGCTGAAGACTCAGAGACAAAGTCAGAGGGAAAAGCTGATTTGATAATCAGAGAGCAAGCAAACCACAGGCAGCGTATCGCATTGTTGTGCACTGAAAGTTTTGTATTATCCTCTCTTTCCATTCAGCAGCCCTTTTTCTTGCTGGGTTGGCAGATGGAGGTTTTGCCAAACAAGCGTGTAAGATTGAGAGCTCCTGAGGCGTGAAAAGAGGCAAGAATAGTTCAAACGTTTGCGGAATAAAATCTTGCAGTATTGTTCTCCCAACCACAACAACAGAGTTGCCATCACATGCTCTTTCTAGGCTGCTCACCAGACTAACTAGGTTCTTGTTTGCATGTGTAATTAGCTGTTTGCGCCATGTACCAACGAGCGTTGGGAGTTCATATCTATCGGTGTACATCTCTCTTCCTCACCACCGCAGTGACTAGCATTTAACCGAGGGTCTGTTTCCTTCCGCGATGACAACACAAGTCGACATCTTGACCGCTCAAAAAGCAATATGAAGACTTGCTTTGTGCCCTGACGCAGCCTCATCTACCAAACCCAGTGACTGTCAATGTGCTGTTGCCCTCAACCTTGCAACAACTCATCATCACAGGCCCCGAGGGTACTAAGTTTCTCCATTGTCAACTTCGTTGCCATAGATGCTTTCAAAGAGTGATATTGATCAAGTGGGATCGGCGCGTGTGTACTTCATGTCCTGTTGCTCGCAGGACGTTTCGAACTGACTCTCACTCCTTCACCCGCTTCAGCTCAGCCACACAAACGGAGCACTGCAATGATTCCATGAGGCACAGGGAGAAGAAGGTAAGAGACCGATGCGTCTTATCCTTGTGTCATCCACGTTGTCACAAGAGAACAACAAGGCTTCTTGTGCTGCACTGCGCCGACCTCCGTCTGCTTGTCGACGTTTTCTTTCGATTTCCCTTTTTTTTTTGTAGTGTCTCCTTTGCTGACATTTTTTTTGCGTTGCTGACAGTCGGTTCCGAGGATATGTTTGTGAAAAAGAGTCTTTTTGATACCGGTGGTACTCTTTGGTGGCCAATGGTGACAGAAGATAACTGAAGAATCAGTTGGGGG
>NW_005434553.1:170022-171183 GCF_000315625.1 Guillardia theta CCMP2712
GAGAGAGAGAGAGAGAGAGAGAGAGAGAGAGAGAGAGAGAGAGAGAGAGAGAGAGAGAGAGAGAGAGAGAGAGGAGGAGGGGTGGGGGGAGTGCAACTGGGAAGTAACAAGTAGATACAGAGACTGTATGATTGATAGAGGGGATGTAAAAGGAGGTGACAGAATGATGGGCAATGATGACATGTACTGCAAAAGTTGTCCAGCAGAAAAGAGGGAGGAATAGTCAAAGAAGAGGCAGAGAAAGACGGCAATGGTAATGAAGAATGGTGATCAGAAAGAGGGAAGGGGGCAGGGGGGAAGCGAGCGACAGGATTCAGAGTGACTCGGTTGTGAGTTAACAAGATTGAGGAGAACCAAAGAAAGTGAGGGAGAACTGGAGAAGGGAATGAAGCTGGTGGTAATGCCATGCCAAGACAATGAGAGAGTACGAGTTCGACCGAGAGTACAAGATAATTGATTATGATAAGCACGTAGAAAATGAAAGATCACAATTATCCTAACGGTCAGAAACAAATAGAGCCAACATTCGGCGTGACTTGCACATGCCCAATGTCGTTGAACTCAAGCAGGATTAAAGGTTTCAGAGTTAAGCAATGCGTGTGTTTCAGGTCATTCAACGAATCTATCGGAGGGTGAAGGAAGCAATCAAGGTAGGCTTGTAAGCCAGACTCTCTAGAAATGCAACAGCCTCGATTGTTCTGCTGGGCAACATCCATGGCAAGCAATGCTTAGGATCCAACTTTAAACCTGCCACCTTCCACTGAGCAAATCAAGAGTAACCTTTACAATTATGCGGAGCAATTCCACATTGCCTGCAGAGAAACGAAGAAAGCAAGTCCCCATAGCTTGCATCGTTTGTGCGAAAGCCAAGGCTGCATGTAGCGATACTCGCCCTTGCGATAGATGCGTCAGGCTAGCCAAGCAGGACCAGTGTGTGGACAGCGCAGACGTGCGGGCAAGATGGTGGTCGGAGCGGTCGAGCGAGGAGCTGGCGGAGCTGCCGACGTCGACCAAGAGGTCGCGGGCAGCTCGGTCGGGCTTCGGGTGGCAGGACACGAGCTTCTTCAACTCCAGCCACTACCAGCTGCCCAAGAACGTGGCGTGCTTCGCGTGCAACAAGGCCAAGGCTCGCTGCAACGGACGGCGACCATGCTCGAGGTG
>NW_005434553.1:171750-173262 GCF_000315625.1 Guillardia theta CCMP2712
CTGAGGCCGGGAGCAGAGGCGGGGCTGCTGTCACTAGGGGATGGGTTGGGTCGGTCGGGGTGGCCGCGAGGAGACGGGGAGGTAGGAGAGCAGGGGTTGAGCAGCGAGGCAGCGGAGAGGTTGCTGAGGCGAGGGATGGAAGCGATTGCAGCGGGGAGGGAGCAAGAGACGACGCTGAGGGCAGAGATGGCTGGGGGAGATCAGCCGGGAAGGATACAGGTGAGGGTGAGGGAGCTGAGGGAGAGAGCGGAAGGAGGGGGAGGATGACAGGGAGGCGGCAAGAAGGGAAGGGAGGACGGTGCGGTAGTCGAAGCTAAGATTCTGACATGTTCTGGCAGAACGATTTTCAGTCTATCGACCCGGGGTTGATCCACGGAGATCAGCAAGAATCAGGTCTCTTCTTTGAACTGAATGCTCCTGATTAGCAGATTTCATCAGCTCCAAACTTGTTTTATGTGTATTACATTGTATGTGAAGTGATTCTGTAAATCAATTTTTATTAAACCATTTCGTCAATCGCGTTTGATGATTGTTTCTCCTCATGTAATCTGGAGTGCAACTAGCCTGACTCGGTTGAAACTTTTCAACTTCATAACAAGGCTCCTGGTCAAAGATTCAAAATTCAGGAGAGGAACTTTGAGAATTGAGGCAAGCTTGGCCAGGTTGAAAGGTCCACATCAAATGAATCATCCCCGTTGTCCTTGAATTGAGACATTTCATTTTGTTTCAGCATTGAAGCTTCATCGGCCAAATTATCCAACACGCCCTGCTAAGACATTGTTACCGACGAACATCTCAGTATTTCATGTATTCCTGCTGCTTTCCCTCCCAACCCCCCCCACCAATCACACCTTCTTGCCGCCTCCCTGTCATCCTCCCCCTCCTTCCGCTCTCTCCCTCAGCTCCCTCACCCTCACCTGTATCCTTCCCGGCTGATCTCCCCCAGCCATCTCTGCCCTCAGCGTCGTCTCTTGCTCCCTCCCCGCTGCAATCGCTTCCATCCCTCGCCTCAGCAACCTCTCCGCTGCCTCGCTGCTCAACCCCTGCTCTCCTACCTCCCCGTCTCCTCGCGGCCACCCCGACCGACCGACCATCCCCAGTGACAGCAGCCCCGCCTCTGCTCCCGGCCTCAGCTCCTCCTGCCATCGCTGTCCCTCTCGCTCTCCTCGCCAGCTCGCCATCATCTCTCCTCGCCCTCCCCCTGCGAGCGTCGCCCTGGACAAGATTCCTCCGCCCACCCCCCACCCCGCGACGCTCTGACCGCTCGTCAGCTCCAGGCCTCTCGTCTGCTCCTTCCTGTACCATCCCGCTGCTCCTCCTGCACGTACAGCCTCCTGCATCACCAGACTCCCCACCACCCCTGGCATCCCGTAGCCTCTCTCCATCAAGCTCCTCCCGCCCCACCCCCTTGCCGTCGGCTCCACTCCCGCCACCAACCCCACCAGCAGCTCCGGCGGCGCTGGCAGCTCGCCTGCCTGCCCCGCTGCCGTCTCTCCGGTCGTCAGCCCAACC
>NW_005434553.1:173483-211250 GCF_000315625.1 Guillardia theta CCMP2712
GCCTTGGCCTTGTTGCACGCGAAGCACGCCACGTTCTTGGGCAGCTGGTAGTGGCTGGAGTTGAAGAAGCTCGTGTCCTGCCACCCGAAGCCCGACCGAGCTGCCCGCGACCTCTTGGTCGACGTCGGCAGCTCCGCCAGCTCCTCGCTCGACCGCTCCGACCACCATCTTGCCCGCACGTCTGCGCTGTCCACACACTGGTCCTGCTTGGCTAGCCTGACGCATCTAGCGCAAGGGCGAGTATCGCTACATGCAGCCTTGGCTTTCGCACAGACGATACATGCTATATGTACCTGATTGCAATGGTGTGACAAACGTATCAGATGCATGTGGTTGAATGATGGACTACCTGTTTTCTTCTCTTTTTTTGCCCTGTTTCTTCGCAGATGAAGTCCTGCTGGAAGTGGTCGCTTTCTGAACTCATCTGCAAAGTTTTCATGCTCTTCATGCTTGAAGCTGCATATCAAGTCTTCTTAAGTGATGGACGAGGAAAAATATTGTTCATGAGTACTGCTTGGCAACTGGCCTGCAAAATTTTGAAGCTCACTTCACTGCATCAGTTGAGAGTGAAATAAAGTTGAGAGAGGAGATGTGTTAATATCAAGACAAAACTAATGATGATAACGGAGACTTGAAATGCACAAAATTATTCATCCTTTCTCCGTTTGCTCTTTCTACCTACTTTCCTTGTTTCGTGGCCAGCTAATCATTTACACCGAGGAAGAATTCCGCCCTGGTTGCTTCCTATCCCTTTGACCGTATGTCTATCACACAACTTGGAGCATGTAAATCAATCGCCTCTGAGAAAAGAATTCTTCTCACTTTCTACGTCACGTTCTTTCCAACTTCTATCTCGTTCTTGGTCACCGTCTGCCGCAACCTTCGACGCGCTCCTCTTGATTTCTAATCAAGTTGTCGCAAGCAACTTCCACTAGGACTCAGGAGCAGACATCTAGCGCAGTTCCCGCCTATCCCTGCAACCTAACAGCACTCTTCTTTCCTAGGAATGTCGCTGCACAAACAGCTCTTTTCATTCCCTCCATGGCGACTGAAGGATTTTCTCCCCTCTTCGTCTCGTCTCATCTCTACGTCTCGCCATCCTTCCGCGCGGGTGTAGCTTATCTAGTTGTGCTATCACGTTGGTCACGGTCTAGAGCCTTCCTAGGACCACTTTCCTATGTCATACTATGATCTCGAGATCTATCTTTATCATAGCCCACCCGTACCCCTTGTTCCTAGAGTTCACACACCTGCTTCTTTGACCACCCGTCCGTTCTACTGTCAAAGGGCTCATTATTGGCCCTTTTTCGCTTCAAGTCACCACCCCACCATCCAATTTGACCATCTGAAGTTGCTCGTGTCTCACTTCGACCCTACCCTACACGAGTATATCTCGCCTTACACACGTCAACCCGTGCTATCCCCCACCCTCCTGCTTACTACCCTCTACCCCCCTCTTTGTCATCCTTCAACCTCAACCCCTCTTCCCAGATACAACTCCCTCCTCGTCCCGTGACTCACTTGAAATTTTCAATCGAGCCCTCGGTAGAAATACCCCAGCAGACCTACTACCCATCACCCTATGATGTGTCCCAGGGAGATAAGTACCCTTGTGACCCTCCACCCCAACTCCTTCATCATGTACCACCTACGAAAGTCACATCGCTACCAGCGATGACCCCCTACCCACCCCAATGGTTGGAGCATTGACCATTCAAGGCTGTATCTCGAAAAGTTATTTTTTCACTCTATCTCCCCCTGCGGACAAACCCGTAGTTGTCGGACGGGTCCTTTTACAGCGATTTGGATGGTCCCTGACGAAGGGGTGCCCAATCTTTACCACACGACGATCTTATGATTTAACTAAAATTGCTTTGAAAGCAAAAAAAAGAAGGGGAAAATGTAAGAAAAAAGAAAAAAGAAAAAAGAAAATGAAGGGGAAAAAAAAGGCCGTCGGGGTCGGACACTGTGAGCATGGCAGGCTGCTTCCGAAGATCCGCAAGGCAGGACTTTGACGCCGCAATGTGGCTGCTATGACAACCCATGACTGCACTTGGAAGGCTACATGCAACACATGCTCAAGGCTGAATTCTTCATGCGTTCTTTCTTAGTTGGGGTGACTGATGTAGGGGAAAGAACAACGGTCTCACGTGCAGACAATCGATGTGGAAGTCGTTCTTAGTCAAAGACATTCACATGATATACTTTATGATTGTAGATGAGCTGCCAATAAAATCAAAGAACCAAGTATGCTTACACTCTTCGCCGTGGCCCTTTGCGTGAGCTTCTGCTAGACTTCATTTGATCTTGATTGTAAAACAATGATCACCTATTATCCATGTTTCGAGTTACGCGATGGACACCCCACAGTATTGCTCTTACTGAATGGATTCGATATATGTCAATGATTGCCTCATGACAAGCTCTCATCCCATCTAATGAGCTTCAGGCTTACCTCAAACATGAACTATTGAGCAATTGCAGTATCTGCACCGTGTGCATCGCAAGGAGTCATGAGGAACACTGATACGACTTGCACGGCCACGAAACAGGATGCCAGGGCTCAATATTCTACCTGAAAGACTGCTCTAGCTTGTGGTGATCTAGTAAACTCATCCTAAATTGTGTTGGATTTTGACTCGCAGGGGCTGTTTTTCAACACCTTGCTGCTTGACGATCTTTTCAATCGCATCGCAGAAATCCAAAGGTCTCGACGCAAGCAATGGATACAAACAGCTTTCCGCCTCGTGATTGCATGATAAGAATTCATCTTTTGCTCAAGAGAACAGAGACCTTTGATCTTGATGTCCTACCCTATCGCAACCGAGCGCTCTCCAATAAATTTCACGACAAAACCCTGTTGCAACACCTCGAACGGCTAGCGTGTTATAGAGGCAGCGAGGTGTTGAAAGATAATGTAGAATGGCTGTCAGCACCAAGATTTCACTATTTGTGAGGCGAGCGCGATTTCAAGAGGATTTGCCCGTTCGACCAATGTCCGCAAGGAGAAACTTAAGGATAATCGGTTGAAGAGGCTCTTGCATCGGTGAAGGTGTATCGATGCTAGCCTTGCTCTGTGAGTTCTTCGTATGCTGGCGCAGAGCTTGACGACAATTGAAGATACAATAGATGCCTTACAAAAAGAACTCAGCTGTTACTCAACTCCATTCATTATCCCATAATCTTTTGATGCACAAACCAGCCGTGACAACACCGTACACTGGTGCAACCACACTGCTGTAGAGTTAGAGCGCAAGAGCTCGGTGAGCTTGCTAGCACCCACGGACTCCACAGTCTGGAGTGATCCAGTCAACTTCGCGCCAACTGCTCCAGTCGTCTCACGAACTTTCGAAGGTTTCTGGTGTGAAACAAGATAAAAACTTCCAGTGAAGCTGAAAACTCACTCAACGTCCGGATGAACCTGGTCGATACACCTGTATCTGACATGAAACACAACTGTCTGCTTGCTGGAAGGGCTCTGTCGTACCTTATCAGTGCTCCTTCTCCTTCTCCTACTCTCCTCCATTTTGCGCCTTTCTCCTCCATTTTGGGCGCCTTTCTCCCCCTTTCCCCTAGATCCAATTCGTGTGGTTTCGATGCCATCGACTCTTCGCCTCGTACTGCCGGCGTACCTGTAAAAACCACCCCACCCCTATCGAAGCCTTTCCAGCCTCTATCAACGTACCCCTTCTAGTATCAAAGATTTCCTCTACGCCGCCTCGCCCCCTTCCAGATGTCGGTCAGCATCGACCATCTCAAGGATTCTTCCACCCCACCCCACCACTTTACCCTCGTTCGACCCGTCCAGAGAGCCTGGAATTGAAACCCCGTCAGCGAAAATCATGGACGTGAAGTAAAGAAGAGTCAAGGAGCGTAGGAGGAGGATGAGATGACGACGAGGGCGTTGAGAATGCGTTAGAGGATAGCACAACACCACCTCTTCATGTCATCTTGACCACCTGCTTCCCCACCCTCCCTTCTGACCACCTCCTACCCTTCAAGCCCACAACCACAAGCTCCTCCGGTCATCGGTCCTCACCTTCCTGCTCCTCGCATCCCGTCGTCATCACGATGCATCCACCCCCTACCACCCACGGCCAACATGCCCGCCTTCTTTCATGCAGGCTTCTTTGAGCTCTTCCTTTCCTTCCTCACTTGTTGTTATCGCTTTCTGTTGTCGATACGCACATGGGTGATGTGATGTTGCTTTCGTGCAAGCATTCCCGCAGCCTTTGTGACATCTATGATATTCTATTTCGCATCTCTCTCTCCCCCTCCCTCCCACCTCTGCTCCCTCCCTCTGTCCGTCCGTCCCTCTCTCTCTCTCTCCCTCTCCCTCAGCTGTGTGCCCGATCTGCTTGTTAGCGCATTTGCTGAGCATTTTTCGTGTCTGTCATGTTTGCGTTACATACTCAAATCGAATGAATAATGCGCTTGCCGTGATTGGTTATCATTTCTTCGCAACTGTGAGTAATTTCTGCCTTGGCTTTGACTGTCTTGATGGTAATCACTTTTCGTTCTTTGGGTCCGAACAACGCATCAACCAAAGAAGCAAAATAAGATGGTAGAACAAAAGCAGAAGTACGCTCAATCCAGTTTTAGAAAGAAAGCATCCTAAAATGAAAAACTTGACACTAGGTGGAATGTGTTACTAGTACACATATTTGAAGTTCCTTGAGAAAAGAATGGTACCTTTTCCCTTTATTCTACGAATCTAGAGCGAAACTTGTCACCCTTTCTCACCATAGCCCTGTGTCTGTCACCCTTCTCTTGTGAAGGAGCACTGAGAGTACGAGGGTGCTCGTGCGCTTTGCGGAACACCAACCTTGATCAGTTTACTGCGACAGTAACATGGCAGGGGGCATATATGATCAAGCTTCTGATGAGCGTGAGTGATAAAACAGCTTGATGAACAACACGATGATTCTATCGAGTATTCTACCGCAAGTGGTTGGCGGTCATTCAGGTATCAAATAAAAATTGCATCATACACGTCTGCAACCTCAACAGCAAACTGGAAAGGACCAGGAACGAAATAGAAAGGTGAAATACAAAGTCTTGCCAAGAGTAACGACGAATGTGAAGGTTCATGCAAGAAACCTGGCGGAATGAGGTTGTCCCTCGATCCTCCCCGCCTCACTTTCCCTCTCCTCCCTCCCTCCCTCCCTCTCTCTCTCTCTCCCTCTCCCTCCCTCCCTCCCTTCCTCCCTCCATGACGATTGCTCTGGTGGTGTTTCCTGGTTGTTGTCTGTCCTTCCCTCACAACTCACTCTTGTTCCGAGTCTCTCCCTTCATTCCTCCTGATCCGCTTCCCCTCATCCTCCCTCCTCTTCTTTCCCTCCTTCCGTCCTCTCCTCACCGTGCGCGCTTTCTGACCATCGTCTACCGCCATCCTGCACTCAATCTTACGCCTCCCTCGCACTCTTCATGGCCGCAGACGCAGCACACTCAGCGACTAATCTGGTTACTTCTTCTCTCCTATTCTTCCCCTTGCTTACATGATGCCGGAGAATGCTCAGAGCACTCACTATCCCCTTCTTCTCTCAGGCAGGGCAGGAGGGCACGTTCTCTCCGCCGGAGAGGAGATAAGCTCGCGTTTTCGGGCATAGACGAGAGGGTAGAAAGGGGTCGGGAGGAGGCACTGGGCAAGGATGGAATGTGGGGATCGGATGCCGCATGTTCCTGATGGGGTTGAAGCGGCAGGGAATGTGCGTTTATATGTTGCCCATCCATCAGAAGAGGAAGCTGGGCATGCAAGGATGGTGGGGCATGCAAGGATGGTGGGCCAGGGTTCCACCATACCCCTATGATGTTGACCCTCCCCTCCTCCTTACTCTGCATGGCAGCAGCTGCTTGGTTTGCGGCGGCTGCTGTTCAGGAAGCAGAGGGCTGAGAGGGTTGTGTATCGCAGAAGAAACAACAGAAGGTGACAAGGACGTTTACTGTCATCGAGCAAGATACTGGCTCCTCTATACCTCCCTCCCCCCCTCCCCCACCACCCCCTCCTCTTCCTCCTTCTGCCCCCATGGCAGCCGCCATGGCCTGTTTTTTCTTTTTTGGACAGGATTTTCTTTTTTTTTTTGGTGTTCTTTTTAAATATGTTTTTTTCTTTTTTTGGTCAGGAATTCTGCTCCTGTCGTTTTTGTTTTCTTACATTCTTTTGTTTTGTTTCCTTTTACGCCTCGAGTGGCGGTCTTTCGGTAGAAGGATTACGGTAACGAGGATTATAGAATGGGGATTATGGTAACAAGGATTATGTTATAGAATGGGGATTATGGTAACAAGGATTATGTTATAGAATGGGGATTATGGTAATAAGGATTATGTTATAGAATGGGGATTATGGTAATAAGGATTATGTTATAGAATGGGGATCTGACAACCTGCTTGCGAGCGTTCAGGCGAGACATTGCAATTATGGTCTGAGATTATAATACAAAGTTGACTATCATTATGTCACATATCGAGTCTATGATACAACTAGTTGACCCCGTTCACCTTGGCCCTCTTTGCTCCCCTGGCAGCTCCTTGATCGTCTGAAGGAATACAATGAGATTATGAATGACAACCACGAGACACGCTAAAGGGCAATGACAGAGCATGGCAGGCAGGAAGCATCGGTTTCTCACCGTTCCAGGAAGAGGCGCTTGAGACTGCCGCAGCACTCGGCACACCGTGCGCCTGCATCGGGAGTGAGACAGCTGCGGCATCCTTGTCGACAGTCACTTGGACCATGCTCGCAGGAAAGGCTTGCGGGCTTTTGATCAGCCTTGCGTTCTCTTGTCGCAGATCCTGAAGCCACAGTCAAGGAGCAGCGGAGAAAGCAAGCAGGAAGCAGTACATTGTTCTCTTGCTTGAGCTTCAGCAGCTTCGTGTTCTCTTGCCGTAGCTCTTGGATCAGTGCGATGGCTCCTGCAACAAACGAAAAACATTCACACACACGACCAGTTCATTGCAAGGGCTCAAACCTTCCAGGACGCCATTCTTGTCTGCGAGCTCCGCAGCATCAGTCAGCTGCCGCAACTCATCGTAAAGCGACCTGGATGAACGTCAAGCAAGATTGAGCAGCAAGCAGTGATCTCACCTCATGCGATCTCGGCGCTTCCTCTCAATCTTCTTGTGGTACTCTCTCCTTGCGATCCTCCTCGAAGTTCGTCCGTCCTGGTCTCTGTGCATAGCAGGCGCATGTCAGCTGGGTGTACAGGGCATTGCTGTATCACGACACCTCGTCTCATCATCCGAGTCTCCCCCTGAAGAGTTGTGATTGCATGTTGTGGAGCTCCCTCCTGAGTTGTTTCCAGATCCATGGGCAGTGAGGGTGATTCCGATCCCATTCCTGCTGCTCAGGTTCGAGATCCCCCCGTTCGGTGCCGCTGCCGCTCGGTTTGGAAGAACTGCTCCCATTCCAGACGTGGATGAGGATGTATCGGACTGTAACTTTGTAAGAGTCAACACAGAAAGGCTCTTTTGTCTCACTGGTTGATAGGTTGTTGATGGGTGTGTGCCGTTGGTCATAGGATGGTGCCTTGAGGAGAGATCAGAGAATCATCTCAACGTGTGCAGTCCTCACCCAAAAAGTGGCAGAACGCTTCCATGCATGCCTCCTAAAGTGCTCAGAGGGACTTGAAGGACGCTGGGATGCAACCCCATCTGCAGTGCCTGGTACTGCTGAATCTGTGCTCCACTAGGCAACGAGGTTCTGCGAGAGGGGAAAAGGAGCATGTAAATGATCTGCCGCATGTCAATATGTGAGGATTCTTACAATCCAGTGAGGCCGTTGGAGCTGAAACCAACATCGTCAGCATTGATAACTTCGCACGAAAGTTGCGCTTGCCTCTTGGATGCTGGGCTGGACCCAGTGAGCATGAGCCCTGAAGAGAAACCGTCGCCCAAGTTTGTTGGCTTGCGATTAGCTGATCCATACTGGGCATTGTAGGCCATAACAAAATTGCCCATCTGCTGTCCAGCTACTGCGCATTGTCATCAGTGTGGAATTGGAGTATCCATCGCAACTCGTACGGGAATGCTTGGTGAGTTCGTCTGTGGGTGTGGACATGGGGGGCAGCAAGACTTGAGCGTTTTCACTTCCTTTTGCTTCACTCCCAGAGCGTATGCTGCAAAGAAGTCGACAACAATCAGAGGCGCTTCAACAAGAAGGAGAATAGTTGTACCTGGGTAGCATCGGTACGTTCTTGGTATCCATCCTGTTGGATGAGCTTGTTTCAAGATGCAGGAACAATTTGCGGTTTGATCTCTTGCAGAAAGTAAGCAAATTAACTTAGAAAAACGATCGTCACCTCCTCAGTTTAGCCACAATTCATGACAAGCTTGTTTGTTTTCGACCGTTTTCCTCCAAATTACTGAACGAAATTCGATCAGAACGACCATAAGACAACTGTAATCTGATCCAGCATGCTTCTTCAACTTCACCTACATGTCGCTATTTGCTAATGATGGAATATGCATGGCTGCAGTGATCGTGTTCCTTGACAATGTCTGCCCCATCACTGCGAGCATGCCTGCTCTACTCAAAGGAGTGCCATACTTTTCGACACCAAAACGGAATGAAACTTTTGGATCCGAGCTGAGATCTTCTCATACTGCTTAGACTCATGAAGTGCAAGTGTATGGTCAAGAATTGATCTGGTCTACCTTCCCCACACTGCAGGTCAGTCATGACCAAACTGCTTCCTGACATCGTCTCATTCTACAACGCCCTCAACACAGCATGAAACGCTATTTGAGACGATCAAACATGAAAGAACTAGCCTGTCTCTGTCTCTTCTTTGCCTCTGCTCTGCATCTTCGGCTGAACTTCTCCCTCCCTGACACATAAGGCCAACAGTAGCCAGGGCATTCCAGACCACAAACGAGCGAGGGGGGGCTGCCAGATCGGCCCGAAAAGGGGGTGGGGTTATATACCTTACGGGTGCTTTAAGAAATTTCCTGGGTCCAAAAATGCAGAAGTGGTACCACCACGGTAAACAAGGGGGTAGTTCTAGGGTAAAATTAGGTGGGGGTACATGATACCACGTACGGATGAGCCACCCTGTGCGATACATAGGGTTGGGTACGCGTCATGGGGGGTGGGGGGTCCACTTGGATCTCGACTGGATCTCGTCATTGGAGGGCAGGTATTTTTTTCGGTGGACATGGACTATTTGAAGAATTCGACCTGATTATCTATCATTT
The DNA here is from genome assembly GCF_000315625.1 of Guillardia theta CCMP2712. Taxonomy (NCBI): domain Eukaryota; class Cryptophyceae; order Pyrenomonadales; family Geminigeraceae; genus Guillardia; species Guillardia theta. Next base: position 182,676 of record NW_005434553.1, read on the forward strand.
GGAATTACTTTCATAGCCCCTCGGACCCCCACCCCACCTGAGACTGTAATTGGGCACCCAATTTAGCAAGATTGGTCCTGGAATGCCCCTCAGATTTCGGTGTACTCCTCAAAAATGTTTCTCAAAAGGTCCCGCGGACCCCTCTTTGGGCCCAAAGGAATAAGTCGGAGATTGGGACCTCGGGATTAAAACTTCTTTTTAAATGTGGGGCCAGATTCTTACGAGATGCCACGAGATCGGAATCTCGGTGAAGAGGACCACAACGTTCCGCAAGGAGATCTCAATCTCGCAGACCAAGATACCTGCTTAAGGGGGAGTGGAAGGGGGTGGGGGTCTTTTGTAAGGGTCCTTCGTCGAAAACGTGAAGAAGATTCAGTGGTCAGTACCGGTGCTGCTTTTTGATATACCCCCTGCGATGTACTTTTAAACCACATCATTGTTGCGGCAGCAATTTTACAACTATGTGTACAAAAGTTTTAAAGTATGAAGCACAATGGCACGCGATCCTACTCCTTGGAATACACCTACAGTACCCCTTAGAAATACCCATCAGTACCCACCCTTACTCCTATAGCTTTGAGGGTGATCATTTGTTAAAACACTTGTTATTCAAACAAACAAAAACGAAGCCCCCTTTTTCTGCCCAGTGAAGACCACCCACCCCACGTCGTCAAATACATTAGTTTTTATTCACTTACCCCTCATTTTTCCCTCCAATCACCCTCCACGGGATAGCAGTTCCCCGATGGGACCCACCCCTGATAGGGTACTGGACGGTGGCCGGAAAACACGTCTTTTCGCCCACTAATCGGACGCTTTGACGCATGACCCATCAACTATGCCTCAGGAAATTAATCACTTTTATTGTACCGGAGTCCAACAGCCTCGGACGGCCCGGCCGGGCCGGACCCGGGCCGGACCCGGGCCGGGCCCGGCCGGGCCGGGCAGCCCGGCTACAGTTGGGAAAGACGGTTATGGAAAGCGTAACTGGCACTCAAGACGATTTGGGATGTCATGGTTGCAGTACCCGCCGAGTGGCAGTAGGAGATGCAGGAGGAGCAGCGGGACGAGGGAGGCGGAGGTGACAGAGAGGGTAGAGAGGATGCTTGCTCTTAACCATGGTTGATCTCTGCCGCCTTTGCCATGCTGCTGCCACTTCGATGCCCTTTTAAAACTAGACGGAAATGCGGGGTAGAGGGAAGAGACACGTTCAGGGTCGGGATGGAATGTTTATGAGAGACAGACATACTGATAGACAGGGATGAGAACAGTGATGTGAGAAGGACTGTGCGATACCGGCGGACAAGTCAGACCTCGAGGCAAGACAGAAAGAAGCTCCGGTCCACAGATTGGTAGCATGTGGATTTGATGCGAATGACACAGAAATAGTGAGGCTCAAATAGCCCGGATAGGTGGATAGGAATGCACCTCGTAGAATGTAGCAAGGTTCGATATGCAAATCGGTGAATGGGGTTGACCAAGAAGACGTGACGACCCGCAAAGAGAGAATAACGATGACGGTGGTGAAAGGAGATGAAAATATTGACGATTGATATTCCAGCCCGCCTCAATCATTCTCACCCACCCCGTGAAGACTCGCCGGGCATGGCTGTTTGTGAATCGTCGTCGGTGGCCTCGTACGCGTCGCATGACCGACCCCCGCCGATGAACCCTGAGGTTGAATGGAAGCGTCATCGACTGTCCCACTAACGAGGTTGGTCAGGTCGGGATCTACCCGGAGCATGCAGACGTGTTGGATGAGGTAGTTTGGTGCGTGCTCTGAGTTGGCGGGTGATGTGAAGCTTGCAGGGGAACATCCCGAACATCGACTCTCTCGTTCGAGACCTCAAGGTGGTGGAAGCTGTGCAGGTAGCCGACGGTCAGGAGGCATGCGGCTGATGCCTGACGGGTCTTGGCAGATCCCGACGCAACGACGACCTTCAGATGTAGATCAGAGTGATGACCGAGGCAACAATGGCCCTGTGAGCCTCTTGCATGTTCAGACTCTCATCGCATCTTGTTCTCTTGCCGACTCCTCTCTTGCTGTTTCTTCCATCTCCTCACTGTCCTGCCATCGCTGGATCTTTCTCGTTCTACCTCCTTCTCTGATGTGTGCTACTCGTGCAGATCCGAGGGAACAACTTTCGTGGATCGGATGGCGCGCCTGATCCGGAGCAGGCTCGCGCTGCCAGGTCATCTCCCTGCACTGCCATGGCCTCTTGACTTCCCGCGGTGACAGGGCGGAAGAGGAGAGGGAGCGACTTGAGCGAGAGATCCGTCTAGCCGAAGATCCTCAACAGACTTCTGTTGTCCTCGGTCATCCTCCCTCCTGCTATCCTGACAACCCGAGGCAGAGGCCGGACCCAAGGCTCGAGGAGGAGGAGGAGTTTGTGAAGCAGAGGATCGAAGAGGTGGGTGGGAGAAGGAATTTCTTGCTGTAGTGACAGGGTGATTTCTTTCAAGGTTGAGGAGAGGATAAGAGTGATCCTTGCGAACCCTCTTGGACAAGATGGGTGAGTTGTTGTCTTCCACTGTGATGTTTCCTTGGTGGACGCATTCGTGATCTTCTGGAAAAAGTGATAGGAGAGGAGGGAAGGACAGGACAGGACAGGACAGGACAGGACAAGACAGGACTTGTTTGCAACTTGCTGATTGTTGTCGGTAACAGTCTTGGGCGCAAGAAGGTCTGGAGAGTTCGCCCATCGTCGCAAGTTTGGACACAAGTGAACATCGGTGCTGGGAGATGCGCGAGCGACGTGACATGATGATGTAGGTGGTGGGAGAGAAGAGCGTGTCTGAAGTTGTAAAACAATCAGCAAACGGTAATGCAAAGATAGGATAACCGAGAGGAGAACATGCTGATAGCATCGGACCTGACTTGTCTGCAGTCGTTGCTAGTGGGGCCATCTCGGCTGTTCGCGGGACCGCAGAAACTGTTGCGAGTGGAGCTACGTAAGAAGCAAGCTTCGAGGAGAAGATGAGGAGGGGGAAGATCGGGAGATGTCGAAAGTTGAGACGAAGACTGGGTGTTGAAGGAGAAGGCAGAGGCTGTGAAAGGAGGGAGCAGATCCTTTGAGCTGTTGGTGGCAGTGGAGGAGGAGGAGGAGCAAGTGGAGGAGAAGAGGAATGAAAATGATTTTCTAACCTGCGACCTTGGTAGGACTGTAGCATCATGGAGCTACAAGCCGACCTTATGGTATGTAAGGGACAGAGACAGGGACAGGGGGAGAGATCGAGAGAGCGAGGGTGGAAGAGTGAGAGAGAGAGGAGAAGGGAGAAGGGGAGGTTGGGGGGGAGAGGGAGAGAATCAGGGATGAGAGAGGGAGATCGCCACCGGGTTGAAACTTGATCTCTTTTTCCGTGATCGTCTCTTGGTAACTGACTACACGTCACTCAGGACTGCAGCTGAGATCGCTTCTGGGACAGGTTGACACTGATAAACACTCTTGAGGTGCTCAGCTGACTCGTTTCTCCAGCGTCCATGGTAGCTACAGGAGCATACAGGATAGCTTCAACGGTTGCAACTGGTAATGACAACTTGAGATATGACGTCTGAGGTCTTGGCAAGTGTGTGAAAGCAACATTCGATTCGGATCAGAACAACAGAAGTCACTTGTTACTAACATCTTGTTACTTGCTACCCGCCACTTGTTGCTCAAACCTCGCATTCCTCTCTCCGCATTGACTGTCCTCCAGGTGTCTATCATGGGGCCAACGTGCTGGTGGAGACGGTCGATGAGCACAAGGACGAGCTGGGAAGGCTGCAGTCGGTGAGCTGGGCGTTTCAGCTTACTTCTACTGACACGGTTGCTTCAAGGAACTTTCAGAGCTCTCCGACAGGTCGGTGTCAAAATTTCCCACCTCTCGTAGCGACATGTCAAATTAACATTCTGACTAGCTGGGCACAGGCTGGGGGCTATCGATGCCAAACGAACCAACGCAACGCTGAAGATTGTCAGCCCGTGCGAGGTGAGAATTCCTTGCTTCCTGTCCCGATCTCGCTTACCCTCCCCCTCCCGTTTCCCCTCCTCCTCCTCCTTGTCCAAAGCTGCCGCTGTCAATGCCTTCCTTTCATATGGACTTATTGATACACTGGCATCATCATCATCATCCTCGTCATCATCATCATCAATTCTATCTCCATCATCAACAACAACAACACCACAACCACCTCCATCACCATTTGCATCATCATCAGTACCCATTATCTCCGCTAGCATCTCCATCATCATCATCTCCATGTCCATCATCATCATCTCCATCATCATCATCACAATCATCATCATCATCATGTGCTCCTCTTCTTACTTCATATCAGGGTTCTACTTGGTATTCAAATCATGCCTGCAACATCATTTGGGAGCATACCGGATGCATTCAGGTGAGAAGTTGAAATTGGAAACAGATTTCTCCTTTTTCTGCCTCTAATTTTTGCAATGAGCAGGAATTTCGAATATACATTGGAAAACGGTTTTCACTTGGATGGACTGAACTGGTAGAGCATTCGGGCATACGATCACTTCTCATCCCTTTTTATTTCGACCTCCCTCCTCCTCCTCCTCCTCCTCCTCTAACTCTCCCCCTCCTCCCCAGTCTTCTCTATCCCCTCGTGTTCTTTCTGTCCTCCTCCTCCTCCTCCTCCTCCTCCTCCTCCTCCTGACGCCTTCAAACACAGGCACGAGGCCTCTCCAACACCAACTCCTTCACCTACCTCGTCTCCCCTCAGCTAGAGCGCGGATCTTACTGCCTCCGCATCGACGGCCCCTGCGGTTTTCCCAGCTTCACCTCGCCCTATTTCCGGATCGAGCAGGAGGTATGTTGATCCACTGCGCTGAGACGAATGTGTCGCATGCTCGCAGTGCAAAGGAGGAGGAGGAGGAAGAGGAAGAGGAGGAGGACAGAAAGAACAGGAGGGGATAGAGAAGACTGGGGAGGATGGGGAGATCAAGGCGAGCAGGTGGGAATGGGAAGGACGGGGGGTAGGGGGAGGAGGTGGAGGAGCACAGAATGAGCAGGAGGAGACGACGAGGAGGATCGCATGTTCGTGTTGAATAGCCGCCCTTTCCTCACCTCACCTGCCTTTACCTTTTGCTGTCCTCTGCCGACCGCCATGATCCTCGCCACCCACCCACCCGCACCTTCCCCACCACCACCAGCAGCAGCAAAGCATCTCCTTTCCTATCCTCTCTCCTTCGCTAACCCCCCTCTCCCTCCTCCCTCTTCTCATCTTCGTTCATGACGCTTTCCTCGCAGACTCCAGAGCTGATGTTGTGGATAGACAGTGACAAACTTCAGTTTCACCGCGGAGAAATCTGTCGAGTCTGCTGGACTTACCAGCCAAGGCAACAATCCTTCACCTTCAGCTCAGCAAGGCCCCAGGACAACCAGCTGTCATACAGCAGGTTTGCTCCTTGTCCTTCCATACTCCCCAGCTGCCGTCCACCTCGTTCTCACCCTTCCTCCAGCAGAACCTCCCGCTCTTCTTCCTCCTCAGCTCCTGCGTCCTGCACATGCTCTCAGGGGGGTCAGGCGTGCAGCGCCTGCCAGGGGTCGATGCCTCCTCCTCCTTCAGTGAAGCTCTACCTTTCAACGGGGTTCATGAGCTGGAGGGTACTGGGCGAGTCGCTTCCTTTGACCGGCTCTTTCCTTTGGTCTATCCCATCCAACTGCCAGCAGGGCTCCTACCAGCTGCAGGCAAAAGTCAAGGGCAGCAAAACCCCCTCCTCGTCCTCCTCTCCCTCCTCCTCATCCATCACCACCTCCTCCACCCCCTCTTCTTCCTCTTCGCAAGTCCTCTCCCCCGTTCTCAACATCTCTATCAAGGATGAAATGTTCATCGTGTCCCCTGTGGAGGTGAGTTTCGAGGCATGAAACGATGATGACGATAATGATGACGATGATGATGATGATGATGGTGGTGGTGGTGGTGGTTGTGGTAGTGATGACGGAGATGGCGATGATAGAGGTGGTGGTGATGATGATGATGATCATGATCAAATGACTTGGAGTGCTGGCAGGGTACTGAGTGGGTGATGGGCAAGTTTGCCACGATCGAATGGGTTTGCAAAGGTCCGAACAAAAAAATGATGAGTCAAGAAAAGGAAAAGGAAGGAGCAGAGGGGGGTGGGGGGGGGGGGGGGTCGGGGTTGAGCAGAAGCAGCAGAAGCAGCAGCAGGAAAAGGAGAGGCGAAGGAACAGAAAGGAGGAGTGAGAAAGAGGAAAACAAGGGAGCAGCATCAGACAAATGAAGGCAAGCTGCAAAGATGTCGAAGCTAGGATGGTTGAAAACCTCTCAGCTTCGCGTGTTCAAGAACAAGATAATAGAGACTGTGATGATGATGGTAGAGATGGTGATGAGAAGCAGAAAACAATTCGTCTTGTCTCTGCTGCCTCGCTCATTTTTCATTCCAGGAGCGCAAAGGGATGATATCGTGGTTTCAATTGGTTCGAGATTCTTTCGACTTGCAACGATTGCAGAAAAGCAGCCTGAACAAGGATCAATGTGAGACTTCGTTTTGAAGATGCTGATGAGGACGATGGTGCTGGTGATAGAGATGATATTGATGGAGATTATGGAGATGGAGATGAAGGAGATGATGATGCAGATGGAGATGGAGATGATAATAGAGATGATGGAGATTGAGATGAAGGAGATGATGATGGTGGTGGAGATGGAGATGATGGAGGGTCTCAGTAATGATGACAACTCTCTGCACATTACCTCTGATCAATCTGCAGACAATGGAAGGTCCCCGAGACTGGTATCAGAGCAGGTGAGATTGTCTCTTTTCATCCACCTTGCCTTTCTATCCCTTCAATCACTGAGATATCTACATTGTCCTCCTCTCGTCCTTCCGTTCTGTCCATTTTCATTTTCCTCCTCCTCTTCCTCGTCCATTGCCTCTTGTTTTCACCTTCTTTTCTCGTTCTCCCCTTCAATTGCATTCTGGCCCTTCAGACTCGGCATGATGTTTATTTTAGGATGGTATTTCCTGTCCATTCACGCAGCATCAAGGTCTGATCCATTGTCAACTTCTCTTTCTGTCCTCTCCTCTCCTCTCCTCTCCTCTCCTCTCCTCTTCTCTCCTCTCCATCCCTGTCCTCTCCCCTCCTCTCCTCTCCTCTCCTCTCCTCTCCTCTCCTCTCCCCTCCCCTCCCCTCCCCTCCCATCTCTCTTCTTTGCTGTCTTTGCCCGTATCCCTCGAGGCTCCTCCTCTGATCTCATACTTTACAGTCGCGTCTCTGCCAAGAGCGGGTGGATTTACATCAAGGATCAAGCAACTATGGAGGAGGATCTCAGAGAAGAGGAGGAGGCAACAGCACAGACTCTTGAAGAGGACTCAGACACAGCTGCGAGGTACTTCATCCCCCTTCTCCTACCCCCCTTCTCCCATCCCACTTCCTTCCTCTTTCCCTTTTCTTGCTTCTCTTCCTCCTCCCGTTCCTCCTCTCTTGTTCTTCTTCACTCTGTTCCTCCTCATTCCTAAGGCACTGGATCCGCCCTTCAAAGTGTGTGCATCAACCAGTCCTGTTTCCCGTTCCTCCCCGTAAGTCCAGAGCCCGTTCTGATCGAACCTTTCTCTCACTCCAGCGCTCCTCCTCCTCCTGCCTTCATTATGGACTCCTGGCTGGCGCCTCCTGCCCATCTCGATCGTGCACCAGAGAGTGCAGGAGGAGGCGAGGAGAAACAAGGAGGCAACGGCAGCGAGAGGAGAGGAGTGCGCTGCTGACCGAGGCTTGTTTTCATCACTGATACATAATATAAAGAAATACTTCCGTTCATGGCTCCGCACTGCTCACTGTTGAGTTGCCACCAACTGGCAGTGACTCGGCCACCGTGTCCGGCGCATGGCGCGGGCCGCACGGTCACCCGGCGGGCCGCTGGACCGGTCCGGCGGCCTGTGACCGTGGCACCATCGCCCTGCAGTCCGGACGCACTGCCGCCGCGGCCGAAAACTTGAAACCTCTAAGGCGCGCGGTGAGTCCGAGTGGCCGGGCACCTCCGAGCCTCGGAGTCACGGTCATCATCCGATCGGAGGCCCGGATTAGTAGTCCGACCGTGATCATTAAACCGTTAGTATCTGAGGAGGCGGCTTTACCGGGCCCCAGCCTATGGACTCGGCCCGGGGAAGGCTTCCGAGTTCGGAACGTCGGAGAGCCCGGCGGCCGGCCGCAGCCCGTACCATGGCACGCCCCCGGCCAGTCGGATTCAATCAGTGAACCGTTGAAGTTCATCATGCCAAGTTAACACTATTCGATGTCACCGTACACAGAGTCAGAGCCTGTCTCAGGGCGGACGGTCACTTATCAGTATCGGAGTCACTGTGACGGGTGACGGTGACGGTCCGATGATCATTACGTACGGTCCCTCCGAGGCTCCGAGGCTCCGAGCGGCTTCCCCGTTGGAAGTTCCGAGCCTCCGCTGAGCCTGGGCTGGTACTGTACTGGGAGCCCACGCCGATGCATGAGCCCGGTCCATGAGATCGGACTCGGCGGGCCCGGGGGCCGCCCGGCTGAAGTTTCGGACTGGCTGAGTCACTGAGTTGCAACTTGGAACGAACTTCTCGTGAAACTTATTAGCAACTAAAACTGATTTATAACTTAACTTTGAGTAAAAGTGACAGTACTGTCCTGGTACTGCTTTTTAACTTAATTATTATTTAGCTGTCAAGGTTCGGGGGTTTACTTCTTCCCCTGATAAATACTGACCTGGTTCGAAGCCATGTATTCCTCCTGCCAAACCTCTCCTGCATCCAATCCCTCTTGCTGCCATTCATGTCGCAAGAAATCTATTCCACCCATCACGACACAAGGTATGCTTTTGTCAATAGAAGCGCATACCTGCGACTATTCCCATGTACGCCGATGGTGTGTCATGTCTAGGATCATACATCCTGCCAATCCATCATCATTCCACATCCAATGCATTTTGACATACGGCGGGGACAATGGCGGATGGAGTTGCGTATAGCATTGCGTCGACAGGGGACTGAAGGGGCGGGGCAGGGGCTGGTGATATGGAATGCATCGCAGAAGAACCATACTTGTTCCCGGACTGCACAGGACGAAGAGAGCCTTGCTGAAAATCATCGTCTGACATATCCTCTGTATCAAGAGAACTGCCTATGTCATTACAATCAGGTGGGCCAGCCTTACTATCAAAAGGCATATGCTGTGATGTATCATCATCACCTACTTGAAGACCTGCCAGTACTGTTGTGTGACTAACATTGACCGTGGCGGGAGAAGTAGGCATAGATTGGTCTGCCAGTTCATGATAAAGACGACTAGCCGCTTCCACGAGGTTCCCGTCAAGCCTCCATCCCACGAGTTGATGTCCCTTCGAGATAACTTGACCTATACGAAGGTTGGAGGAAAGCCCCAGCTGAGAACGTATGGTTTCAACATGGTGCATGAACGATGTGGGATGCAGAGCTGCCATGGCGCGGCGTCCGCGGCGTGCTGGAATGGCCAGATTTGTTGGCGGGAAAGTAGTACCAAGTTGGAGAGTTTGTACGGGGTCGTACTACGGTACCTTAGCAATAATTGTTTGTAAAGGGCAAATGTAACTTAAATTAGTACCGAGTTTGCTATTTTCATACTGTTTAAAATAATCCAAGAAGCGTTACTATCCAAACAATTTGTACTATTTATCCAATTGTCCTATATCCATGATTTTGGACGCGTTTCTGTCGAATACCCCCAAGGTTCGCCTACTAGCCCGTCTGTTGTAGGATAGGCCCTGTGCCTCTTCAGGCACTACCGCTTACGGTCGTCTGCCTCCAACCACCCCCTCAGAAATAGGAGGACCGGTTCATTTCCTATTTTTTAACTTCAACGCTACCCACCCTGACAAAGTTTACATAGACCCCCACCCTCTAAATGGAGCGGTCAATGCCCCCGAAGTGCGGCAATTCCTTTTCGCTTCCGCCTCCAGGAAACAACCCAGGACCCTCAAGCCAGCACCTACCCCACCCCCAGCCACTCTATCGTCGATCACCATCTACCCTTGCCTTAGTACACTGGGCCTCACCCACCTTGTCCAATCTTCACCCCACCCTCCTAAGAGGACACCTCTCCCCCATTCCCCATTATTAGTACCCATCGGGTTATCCGTCCATCCTCGGACCCCCCAGTCACACCCACCCACCATGGTCGACACCTGCAAACCTACCCCACCTCTCCCTCATTGACCGCGTTCCAACCTCCACCACCCCGTTAGCAGTCTATACGCTCTTCCAATTCAGCAACACACCCTGACGCTCGGCTCGTCCTCACCGACAGCAAGGAGCCAACGAGGCCCCATAGCTCGCAGCAGCTCTCAGGTCTGCAGCCTCCGTCCTCCCCACCCTCTCCCCTCTCCTCCTGCGCGAAGACCCCGTTGCCTCCAGTCACCTTGGCATCAGATGTGCACTGGGTTTGCTCCTTCATAGTCGCTACACCGCATGAGGAGTTTGCGCGCTTACCCGCTTGCCTTGTGCATACGTCTTCTACCTCTCATCGTATTGATCTATCCATGCCAATCAAGGCCAGCGTTTCCCTCTCATGGGCAAGACAGCCTACTCCTTGCAGATTATCGTTGGGGCGGCAGCTTTATGGTTCCGCGTTTGCAGCACAGAAATAGTCTAGATCACAGAAGCCCGAAGTATGAACTGAGCTCAGACCCTGCAAGACTGAGGAGCCTGCCTTCTCTCAGCTCCTCGATTCCCAACTCAATGGATGTTTGCAGGCCTTGCACCGCCAAAACATCCACGATCCCCCAACCTGATCAAGGTTGCGAGAGCATTTTTGAGCAGGCGCAATGCGATCAGCAAGGCTGTTTCTGGATGGGCTGGAACAATGGTCCAGGTTGCTTGAGCACGAATCACAGTTATACTCGTGGTCTCTGCATGCCAGACACGAATGTGACCATCCCAATCAAAACGTTCGATGACATGTGCCAGGAAAACTTTCGAGGCAAGACTTGGGCTTCAGCGTGCGAGGATCCGTATGTTGGAGGCTTGCAGGGATGCTGCTATAACTCGTTCACCGCTACATGCAATGCTTGCCATCCGCAGGGAGATTGTACCACAGCTGCCCAACAATGCTCTTTCACGTACCTCGAGAACTGTGGAGTGAACAACATCACGTCGTCACACCTGTCTACATTCTACCAGAGAAGAAACACATGCGTGCAAGGAGCTACTGGAGTCTACTACTGGAATGATCCTCGCATCGAGTTCGTGGAGAACCAGCAGGTGAGAAGAGCGAGTGGAATGCTTTCCTCTGAAGGGTGTGCCGTCTACTGCGCCAACACTTCACAATGTAATGCTTTCATCTACGAAGAACGTACAAGGTTTTGCGCCATGTACAACATGAAAATTACAGGAATATGCGACCTTCCTAATATAGCTGACTGCAATACCACCCGATACCCGATCTACTTCTTGGATGCAAACCGTACCTACTGCGAACCGAACGCTGTCGACTGTGCTTGTTCGAGAGCGTACTATCAATGTCTCGTCTCTTATAATTGCCCTGGTGACACAACACTCATACGCTCTCTATCAGACATGTGCTCTGCCAGGTAGGCTTGCCTTCACGCATTAACGTCAGTTGAACCTCTTTGCAGAAACTGTTCATCACAACAATGCGGACTTTATGGATATGCCAGCAGCTCAGATTTGTCATATTGTGCAAATAACTTTTTCTCCTGCTTAGTGCAGCCTTTCTCCAAATGTCAATGCACTAAGGAGTATTCAACGTGTCTAAATGGTGTTTATGATGTCGACGATATGGTTGAGCTTGGTTTCACCAGCTATGCCGAAATGTATGAATCATTCGTTTCCATGGATTATACATACCTGATGTTCAACAGGTGCGCACTAGAGGGATGCACAGCAAGCGAATGTGGTCTCCAAAACAAACATTGCAACAGTACATCATTCGAATGTACTGCCGAATATGTCACATGCACAAATTATGGCGTACAAATACAATGGCCAAACTCACAAAAGCTGCTCAAGTATAGTGCAGGTATTGTATTTTCGTTCGGAATGAAAGATATGTTTCTGACTTCAGATTTCAGCAACAAATTTGTTACAAACTAATGTTGGATTTGACAACGGAAAGTACTATTGGGAGCTCACTGCGGACACAGTATCTTCAGGAGACTGCTTTGGTGTTGGAGTGTTAAAGGATGGATCAAACTCTCTGTTGGACGGCGCATGGTTGTTTTACACTCAATTCAACTCCATAGCACTGTCTCCAACTAATACTGACGTCAAGTCAAACTTTAGTAAGCCAAAGTTTACAGTTGGTATAGCGCTGGACGCCAATCAAGGAAATGTCTGGTTTTCGTTAGATGGTGTATGGTTGAACGGCGGAGATCCAAATCGAAACCTTTCACCCAATGATCGCTTAACAAATTTTGTGACGCTTTATCCTGCTGTTGATATCAACTGTCCTGGATCCACAACAACGATTCAATCCAGGTTCAGGAGCAGTGAAATCATTTACTCCATTCCATATGGCTTTGTTCCTCCAATTGCAAATGAATGCTTTTGTAACAAAATCTTTAGGCAATGTATGAACACTGGGAACTGTTTGACAAATGAAATAGACTATGCTCTTCAGAATCAGTGCGCATCAAGTAATTGTACACCGAGCGAGTGTGGATACTCCACGCATGTTGGGGCCCCATGGTTGTGCAACAGTGATGTGATGATCCAATGCAACAATGAGTTTTTTACCTGCACTGCAGCTTACGGCTCAAGCTTTGAATGCAGCTGCACACAGAAATTGTTTGACTGTATGTCCAGGAACGACTGTCAGCCCAACGCGTCTTACTCGAATGAATTTGCTCTGCTGTGTAGCCTTAACAATTGCACTGCAGAGCAATGCGGGCAATGCCAGCCCTCCTGCAACATCACTCAGCTCAAATGTTCAAGAGATTACTTCTCATGTACGCTTGATGGCACTTCAGACCCGTGCGTTTGTGCTTCGCGCTTCTATGCTTGCGTGAGAGATGGGAATTGCATAACCTCGGATGTCTTGCAGTCACATGCCCTCATGTGCTCTCGCCATAACTGCTCAGCTGAGCAGTGCGGATTTACACAACAACCTGACGTCTGCAACTCGACACAGATGACTTGTGGGGAAAGGTACTTTGCTTGCAAAACGACAAACCCTCGTTTGCAAAACGACATCTGCCACAATAATTATCGAAGTGGATATGGGAAGGCTTATTGTACAGATCCATCGTTAGGAGGAATCATAGGCTGCCTTTATGACCCCATTCACGATATTTGCGAATCTGCTGGAGATTGCGAGTGCTCGAAGGAATTCTTTGAGTGCATGAGTCCAGGATGTGCTGATACCTCCCTCGCAAAACAGTTCTCTGAAATCTGTGTGAACAATGGATGCTCAGCGGAAGCGTGCGGGTTGAAGTACTTCTATTGCAATCAGACCTCGTTGTTCTGTGCGAACGAATATCTTGATTGCAAATTACATGAGACCTCTCCAAGAGACGATGGGAATATGAGCTTGTTGTGGTTGAAGGATCAATACCTCGGAGCTCAAATGATGCTTCCATACACCAACACGTCTTGCGATGATACCAGATGTATACAGGATTACTACTCTTGTATGTCAGCAGCTAATTGCACAAACACAAGTGATCTTAGGACATTTTTCCAGCTTTGTGAAGTTTCGAATTGCACTCTTGCTGAATGTGGCTACAACAATACCCGTGAGGAAGCGATGAGCCCCGACAGTCCAGTCCTTCTCCAACTGAGCTCGTTGCCAAACGCAACCATGCAAGTGGAATGGTATGACTCAGATCTTGCTACAGTTTGGGACAATGAGGGATCAAGGAATAGAATCATACAGTACAAGATTGTATTAGAAAGCAATTGTGATTTTGGCAATTCAATGGCAGTATCTTGCTCTGAGGAGATTGGAACAATGTTTGTTGTTTATGGGCAGTCAAGAATGGTTTGGTTCAGCCCCCTCAAAACTAAGCAACTCTACAGAGTGAAAATCTATGCGATCAATCGGCATGCCATCTCGCCCACTGCCCTGCAAGGCATAATCAGACTTGCTGGTAGATCCAATCCTCCAGCTGCCCTTTACGCGCAACAATCGGAAGCCAATGCGTTAGAGCTCTCGTGGAAGATACCTAGTGATACAGGAGATGGCTCACAGTCGTTCCCTCTGACTTCTTTCACACTCGAAATCGTGATCTCGTCTCAAATTCTTCACGTTGCTGTGGACCAGTCCGTGTCTCAATTTCGCATTAGCAAAGTCATTGGTGGAGACTTCATGTTTTGTTCAGACCAAAATCAAACCTGCGACTGTTATGGTCTTGTTCGATTTGGATACGGAGGAAAGTGGAGTTTGCCTTTCAAGCCTCCCTCTGGAAGCGTCATGTGCGCTCCTGGCCTAATCTTTCCTGACCTCTTGGACGGCAACATCGAATACTGTGAGTGTAGCTCCACCGGGATCGTTCTCAATAGCGGGGAAGAGGTCTCAGTACGAATCTCGGCCTCGAACTCTATTGGAACTTCGCCGTACAGTCCAGCAGTCACGACTATGATCATGGGACTGCCGTCACCGGTGTCGGGCTTGAGATTGACGCAAGGTGTAGAGAGTGTTGAGGTGTCTTGGCAGACTCCATATGACACGGGGTATGGTATCTCAGACAGCTCAGACATCACAGGATACCACGTGTATTCTTCTCTCTGCAGTAGCTTTGATGCGTGGAAAGAGACTTGTTTCACGCGTTCTATCCTAACCTCTCAGGTCTGCAACTCGACTTGCTCGCTCTCCCTGTCTGATGCGAATGTGTTGCTCCCCAATCACGGCTTTTTCATCACGGTCCTTGCTGAAAACAGTGTCGGAATATCTCAGAATCGATCAAACATGCTCAGACTCCCATGGAAGTTATTCCCCTCCATTGAATTTCCGAGTGCTTCTGCTTTCCCTATCAAACTGATTCCCAACAACGAGGATGTGCTTGTTGCCCTCGAACATTCGATCGATACTACTTTGACTTTGTTTGTGAAGAATTTCCCATATGCACCTCGGGGCTCTGTATACCCTGTGGCCTCGAACTTTGCGAAGCAATTTGCGATTGCAAAGGTGATTGATCACATTCAATCCAATAAGGAGTGGAAGATAGTCGACACCGTTGATTCGATAACAGTCTTCGAAGTAGATTTCACTGTCTCTCCCTCCTCTCTCCCCACTCGTACAGTGGCATCTTTTGGACCAGGAATAGCTGGCGGTTCTCAACAAGTTTCCTTCCAAGTTTTGATGCTTCCACCTCCTGCTCTGGTGGTTCAGAACTTGTATCCTGCTAGCGGAGTGATTGGCGTGAACTATTTTCAAGCTGAGATCGAAGAGCCCAACGACTGCAAGGTGATGTCAAGTAGATTCAACATCCCATGCACCTCAAACTTCACCAGCGAGAAGCTGACGGTAGCTGTCGATCAGAATCCTTGCCTGGTTAAGAACATCTCCATGCATACCGCAGGCTCAGTCATCGTTATGTTTGAATGTGAACAGTCTACAGCAGGAAACTTTTCCGTTCTCTTTTCTCTTGATGGACAACCGCTACCTCTCAAAACTTCCGTGTATGTTCAGTTCAGCCATCTTGTGATAGACGATGTCTTTCCTAGTACACTGTTCGTGCCTTCGAATCAACACATTTCGATCACATTGAGATTCGGAAGTGATTCACCAGATTTGTCTTCTTTGAATGTTTCAATTCAGGACAAGCGTTCAGTTGTGATTCAGCAACGGCAACAGACTCAAGAAATCTTCTTGCTTGTGACCGCTCCTGCTGGTTTATCACCGGGGAAGGGCAACGTCTCAGTGCAAATGTATTTCAATTCCATCGGAGTAGTGACAAGTATCTCAAATGTGCCCATCATAGAAAGTTCTCGTCAACCCACCATTCTGACCAGTTCAATCAGAATTTTGGACTCTAGCACACAAGAGTGGATGTCTCCATCCGTACAGAACTCAATTGCCTTCACTGTCTTGTACATGAATGTTTCTACGCAGATTTCTGACGTGACCGTCAAGTTGCAAACAACATCTGGTTCTGTGACTTGCACAGTAGTGCAGATGGTTCCATTTGGATCTGTCCGAGATGTCAACACAGCAGCTTTTGACATCATCGTCACGACACCTCAAGGCTCGGTTTCCCCTACAACTCCCTGATCTCTCTTGTAGTTCAACTCGGTGACTTGACTTTTTCATCGGACACGCAATGCGTATGGAAGGACACTTCGAAGAATACAATTGTCTCTTTGTATCCCACAGCTGGGCCAACAACAGGAGCAAGCATCATCACTGCAGGACTTTTTGTAGATTCAACCACTCTTGGGCTAGCTTTGCCCTACAAGGTTGTTTCCCTTGCAGACTGGTTGAACAAGAATGGTTCATACTTTCAGCTGTTTGCAGACACGAACATCTCGAACTTCATCTCCAAGTCTGTGTGTGGAATGAAACAGGCACAAGCAGCAGCATCTTTGCTTCAAGAGACTCTACAACGACACGATACGCTCAAGGCAAGCAATGCTTACATCCTCTTTGCAATTTTGCCTGCTTCCTCTTCGAATCCTTTTGAATCTTTTCAAGGAATATTCTCATACTATGATTTTGTACAATCTCCTCCTCAAGTGCAGTATGTCTTTCCAACTCAGATCATTCCCGGGGGCGGCAACAAGATAACCGTCTGTACTCGAAATTTCAAACCAGTGTCTCTCGAATCATTCGTCATTCAGGTGGGTCGAACTCAATCAAATGTTTACAATTTTGAGGCTGCTGGAAACGGAGATGTTTGCTTCGGATTCTTCTCTCCAAGTTTGCCCCCTGGTTTCCATGAATTCTCGTTGTTTAACATGTACGATCCGAGCACTTTTGTGACCTTCACCTTGCAGTCAGAGCAACCAGAGCTAGTCAGACTTACTACACCGATGCCAATCTTCATCGTTGCTGAGTCAACACAGATGCTTAACATCTCTTTCCTTTCCATCTCCGAGGTTCCACCTATCACCTCAGTGGAGATGTACCTGTACCCACCGATGGGTGTGCAGAGTATAGCATCGGGGCAAACATTTGTTGTTGCTCAAACCCTCACATTCTCCTTTGAACTTCCTCTCTTGCCACAAGGCATTATTCCGATTTCGTTTCAACTCAACGGCATCGATCGAATCTTTTTTGGATATCTTCATGCGACTCGAAGCAACGTTTCTTCCTTGCCAATGGCACTTTATCCTTCTTCAGGGTATACCTCAGTGCAAAGCCCGATAACTATTCAGATTCCATTTGACTCTCTACCCTCTCAAGATATCAGTGTTGTCTTTGGGGGCGTCAATGTGCAAAGTCTGACCCTGGTGAGGAATTGTACAAGCAAGTCGAGCTACTCTATGACTTTCCTCGCGCCTCTAGCATACAAACCGACGACTTCGCCTGTACAAGTGTTTTCATCCTCAGCTCTTATTACGACGTTGACGTACCAGTACATGGAGCAGCCGAGCCCCATGCTGGCGTATGTGTTCCCAACCCAGGGCCCTTTGACAGCTGGAGTGAGAGTGATGGTAGGAGTGATGTACTGGGACAAGCCCGTTCGCAGCAGGTACGACATCATCGCGTACGGTTCAAATATGCTGGGCACTGAGATCGAAGTCGTCAACGCCTTCAGGACAGGAAACAGAACTGATGTTGTGCTCTACATCCCGATCCCAGCGTTTGCTGTCAAAGAATTCTTGTCTACCATCAATGTTGGGCTCAATACCAAAGGTTCGTCTGACTTCTTGACCTTCGATTTCTTGCATGTGCCAGCATCAACGCCCTGGATATCCGACTTCATGCCAAAATCCTGCTTTGTTCTTCAATGCCAAATTATGGAAGTTGTAATTGAAAACTCTGCGACAATTGATCCTCATGCTCAAATTCAAATTGAGCTCGAGAGCGGAATGATGCTTCAATCGGTTTCCAATCGCACCCACGGCTCAAAGATGCACCTTCAGTTCAATCTGCCTGATCTTGCTTGGGTGCAATCGTTCAGTCCAAAAGCAATCATCACAGGACAGAACCCCATTTCATTTCCTTACGCATTCGATGTCTTAGAATCACCTTTACCGAAGATAGTCGACATCTACCCCTCCATCGCTGAGCTGTCCCACTCTGTTCCTGTGAGAATCACAGTCAAGTTCCTTCCAGTGGCTGGACAACTGAGCGACTTGTCGGTGGCCTTCGGAGGTGTGGAGGCAAACCTGATCTCGATGAGATATGTTGAGAGCAGCATCCTGACCTCAAGCGAGATCGAGCTAACTGTAAGGTCACCTTGCTGTACACCAGAGCTCAGAAGTGGTTATGTTGACGTCACTGTTCACCATCGCGCTTATCCCAACTTGACAGCAGTCAGTCTCAGTAATACCATGTTTCAGCAGACTAGTGTACAACAGCCCTTTGTCAAGTTTGATGGTGTCATGGCTGATTTTGGAGGTCCATTTATCAACATGAGGAAAGATACGAGTGTAACATTACTCATCGAAAACATGCTTGGAACAGCCAGTAGCATCTGTGCAAGTGACATTCAGACCAAGGTTTACGACAAAGCCAATGTGTTTCTCTTTGATGCCATCCCCAAGAGCCTTGAGTGTGATTGGAATGGGACATGTGTTCTTCAGATGATCGTACCTGCATTTGAACATCTCGATCAACTATTGCTTACCGTCTCACTCAAAAGCAATGGCACAAACTCCGCTCAGGCGACCTTGTTTCCCTACGATGACAACAAAATATTCCTTGTCGACGTTTTCCCTCAACAGGCTCCAAGTTTAGGAGGCTCCATAGTCTCAGTGACTGTGTACAGCCCGAGTGTAGTGGCGCAGGACTTGAGTTGTATCCGAGTGATGTTGGGCACTCAGTTTGGGCAGGTGCTCAACTATACGGTAAGGGAGAAGCTCGTGGACATACAAGTCCTTGTCCCTGCTGTTGGCGGAAGTGACCAGGTCGTGCCATTGCGAGTGGTTGGCAACATGGGACATGGTGACGCGTCCAGCCGAGCGCTGGACTTTTACTATTACATGGCGTCTGCGAGACTCCAGAGTGTTGAGGTGACCGAGGGAGCGAATGAGGGAGGCGCAAAGATTCTTGTGACCATCCAGAACTTCCCCGTTACGAGCTGCAGACAAGCACCATGTCTCGAGGTCTATGCTAGGTTCGGAGACGTGGTTGTCTCCGGTGAGAACATCACAGTGACCTCGAGTGATGAGACGGAGACAAGTATCATCCTGATCGCGCCTCCGTCTTCAGTCCTCGGTGTTGTTCCTGTCCAGCTCAACCACAAGACACAGTTTGTCAAAGGGTATGTTCAGTTCGACTTCTTGTATTTCAGCTCAGACTTGAGGTTGCTGTATCCACAACAGGCAGAGGTATGTCAGGACAGCAGCCATGATATCTACATTCAGAATCGTATGCCATCGCTGCCAACTATCACAAACATAAGCATTGAAGGGACCCAGACCCTTGTAAGCTGGACGTTCGTGAAGGCTGAATCGAGGTATGTTTCAGTCTGGACTGTAGCCCCTTCGATCACATTGAATGTGGGCTCGTATCAAGTCAGCGTGACGTTTGGATCGATGACTTTGAACTATCAGCTAAACGTTTTAAATTGCAATGTCCCAACCATCATTTCCATACAACCAAGTCAAATTCAAAACCAGGGGGGAGAAATCGTCAGCGTCAAGATATCAGGGGCGTCTCTCACTGCTCCCAAGGCTTTTGTTGGGTTTCGATGGAGTCAAGTCTTGTCATTTGACAACTCAGCCAAGGGATTTGCAATCGCTCGACTTGTCGTGCCAGACCTGACAGCTGTCTTTGGCAACATCAGCTTAGTGTTGAGTGACAGCAATGTGTTGGTCACCGGCTCCTTGCTCGTGCCTGTTCCTTGCAATCCAAGCTCCATCTGCCGATCCGCAGGCATGGTCAGGAACTTTCCCTTGGGGCTCCTGCCATCATTCGATCCTTGCTCTCCGGCGATGTGTATCAACCCGTCAGAGGTCAGCACCCCCCAGCTGATTCATGCCTACCCTTCAGCTGGGCCAACAACCGGGGGGTCCCTAGTCACGCTGACGATGCGGAACTTGCTTGTCTCCTTACCAGAGAGGATGCGAGTGTATGCGAGGAAGCAAAGAGCAACGGAGTACGGGAGGGTCGTTAATGTCCAGCAGCTGGGCGATTATTTCCTGGTCAATGTCTCTACGCCGCCTTCTCCTTCGGGGGCAGATCACGTGACCGTCTCTCTGGACTTTGACGCTGACGGGCTGAGTCAACGAGTTACCTTCGACTTCCAGTACCTCGCCATCTACCCGCAAGGTGCGCGAGTGCTCGAGCTAGCTCCAGACAGTCTCTACGCCGTTGACTCTTCCCTGTGTGCCCAAATTGGTTCTGCTGTCTACCAGAGCATCAGCTTTGTGCTAGAGCATGTTAGCTTTGGGTCGAATGCGATTGATGAGAAAGCGTTTACTCTGACCATCAATGGAAAGTCGACACCAATTTCTGTTAGCTCGATGGTGCCATTGTCATCATCCAAGTACTTCACAAACTTCTCTTTCGACAGCTGTCAATTCTCTCTGACGTCAGATCAGGCTAGCCTTGTGATACTCTTCTATGGGAATAGACTGCTTTCAATCCAAGCCCCGCTGATTTCACTGCCGCAGCTCAGTATTCAAATAGTGGGGTCAAAGAATGTGTATGCCGGGATGACGGGTCAAACCATCAATTTGATCGTGAGCGGTTTTGTTGGAAGTTCAACCACATTCACAGCCTCAATCGCAACGAGCGATGGGAAAAACTTCCCTCTTTCGTCATCCAACGGTCAGATGGCAACCTGTAACACACTCCCGACTTGTCTCTTCCAGAGAGTCAGTGTGGTTACTGGAATCATTGACAACGTGTTCACCAAGATGCCTTCAAATGTCTCTTTCTGCGTTAATGGCAACCCGTGTGCTACTGCAGAAATTTTCCTAGCCCCTCAGAATTGGATTCAGATGGTTGCAGTATCACCTTCGTTTGCTTTCCTTGGAGTTGAAACTAGTGTCATGATATACTTGAGGAGTCTCAATCAATTCTGGTCGTTATCTGAAGTCTTTGTTTACCTGGACGACTACTACCCGCTGAGACATTCTATTCAACAAGTGAATTCAAGCATAGTGGCTCTCAATGTGACCGTCGCCCCGCAGTACTCTTCGAGACAGACGTCTGGATTCGTTTATCAGCGCGGCTTTGGGATGGAAATGAACTTTGCTCAGTTTGGTTTCGAGTACGTAGAAAAGCAGATTCAGACCTATCCAAGCTATGTGTTTGCAGAAAGGGAGAACATCGTGCAACTAAGGCTTTACTGGGGAATCATTGTCGAAGAATCCGATCTGAAGCTCTCCTTTGACGATCAGCCCATAACTACTTTCCAGGTTGACTCGTCTACTCTACAGGAGACTGTCATCAGTATGAAAACTCCGCCTGTCAGGAGGTACGAGGGGGATGGTGCTCTTGTATGGGGCAGTGTCAGCGCCAAAGGCCTGGCGAGAAGCTTCTCTATCAAGTTCGTTTCTCAGAGCCTTTACTTGTCTGTCAGTCTGAGTGACAGTCTACCGGCGAATTATGTCTTTCACCTTGAAAGCATCAGCGCCTCCTACTTGCTGGAACGGTTGCTGGTATATCCAGTGGGTCTGCCCTTGTGTCCAACGATGCCTTGCCCTCCCATCTCAATGCAGAGCATGGTGGTGAACTCGAGGCAGGTACTGCAATTCAGCCTCGCATCTACCGCGTTGAACGGAACCGACCGAGTTGAATTCTCAGTCTACGATGTCAACAACATTTGGCTCCAAAATTTGACCGCCACCTTACCACGAGACTCTGTATCCATGAAACTGATGGGAGCTGAATTCTGCGAGGTCTGCAACCCTGGTACGATCTGTGCGGTTAACGGAGTATGTTGGGATGGTGCTGCTAGCGTTCCTTTCTCTTGGTATCAGGGGGCCAGAGCTTTGGTCGCTCCCGTGAGCCAGTCAGGGGCTGTCACGTTCAGCATTGTTTACACAGAGCTGAAGCAGAACCAATACGAGCTCTCCTTTGCACTCAAGACTGGGAAGTTCTACTCTAGTGTGATCTCCTCAGAAGCTATCAGCGAGAATGAATGGAAAGTCTCGGCGCTGATTGCTCCCTCGCTGGCGCCGGGCTATCATTCGTGTGCAATCGAAGCTCGCAACCTGAGAACCGGAGTGAAGCGATCTTCTTCGTTCGGTCTTGTTCTCTTCACTCAAAATGTCACATGTGCCAGTGGCTGCGTTGGGGGAAGCAGCGTCACCTTCAGCGTGCAGGAGCTGCCGGCTGCGAGCTTGCGATCTTTCAACTTTGAGCTGTCAGGCTCGCTTGTCCTCGGGTCTGCCATCAACTCCTCGTGGCCCCTTTCCTTCTTCTCCTTGGCACCTGCTGCATGCCCCGGCTGCTCCTACTACCAAGGGAGGTCAATGGCTGTGGCCAGCCTGAGCTTGAGCGGCTTTGCGGGAGGCAAGCAAGTCTTCGTATACACGTACAGTCAAGGACCACGAGTTACCAGAGCAATCCTATCACCAAGCGGATCAAGCTTAAAGGTGTCGTTTGATCAAGACATCTCTACTTTGATACAATCTTCAACGTCTTCATGCAACACTATTCTGGGCTTTATTCCAACCATAGCTTCATTCACCTGCTACCTCGCTGGCTCTAACAGCGTCTACGTTGAGTTCAGCAATGCCTCGTCCGCGCTCCCTGGAAGTCTTGTTCAGCTGCTGCAGACAGTCTCCCCGAGCTCGCCGGCAACGTCAAGCATGGTCGAGTTGTCAGCGACCCCGACAGGAGTGAAGTACCTCCCCTCTATCATCGGCTCCTCTGAAATCGATTTCTGCTCCTCGCTGCACCTGAGAGCCTCGCTGGAGAGTCGGAGAGTGAGCAGATACATCTGGTCCTGCTCGAACAACAAGTATTTGCACGACCTCCTCAGAATGTACCAGACTGACACCATCAATGTCAACCTTGACGCCATGGTGTTCAGAGGACTCCAAGATCAATACATCATCTCAGTTCAGGCTGTCGATGTGTTTGGCATCACAAGTGAGATTGGTCAGCACACTGTGAGGCACACTCTAGATTCTTCTCTGTTCGTGGTGATATCGGGCAAATCAGTGTACATGCGGGATGAAAACATCCTGCTGCACTCTTACTTGTCCCCGTCGTCTTGCTTGGGACAGTTCAGCTTGACGAATGTTTCCTGGAGATTCCTGTCATGGCCCACAACCTTTGACATGAGCTCTGCTAGTCTCTTGAACGAAAACAACCGAGTAGATCTGCAAATAGGGGCCAACACACTGCCTGACGGATCCTACCAAGTGGAAGTTGCAGTATCGCTATTAGATCGACCCTACGTCTCATCAAGGTCGACCTTCCGCTTCCAGGTCAGTGGGGGCGCCACGTCCCTGCATGTGCTGGGGGGTTCGCAGCTGGAGATGTCGACGGACCAATATCTGACGTTGAACGTCTCACAGTCTAACCACGCGCCCGTTGCTTTCTCTTGGGTCTGCTCACAGCACATCCAAGGGGCTTCGTTTCCCTGCCTTGACCAGTACACGGGAATGAAGCTTGTCCTCCCATCCGACACCAACCTGACCATTGCTTCTTACACCCTGGTAGCCTCGCCCTATCCTTACTCGTTCTCTGTTGAGTGGTATGAAGGAAACTACTACCAACGGTCAAACGAAGTCAGCGTGACCGTGAAGAGTGGCCCAACTTTACAGGTAGCGATAAAGGACCTCCTGCTGAACGGAGAAGTTTTGCAACGAGAAATGATCAAAGTCAACGCTGGCGATAGACTTTCATTTGAAGCCCTGTCATCACAATCAGCAGCCATCTCCTTTCAGTGGAGCATGAGCCCGTCGGTCAACGGGTTCTCTTTCAACAATCTTCCTCTCGGAAACAACTCGGCTCTCTTTGCGTTCGTTCCATCTGATGTTGCGCTGCTAACCCGAGCATCTGTGTACTCTATCTCTGTGAAGGCGTTCAGTGGTGGCTACAGTGGAGTCGCCGTGATGCAAGTCTACGTCAACGAGCCCCCCACTCCAGGAGTCTGCTCCTGCTGTATCAACTCAACCTGCCCTTGCCCATCGTCCATCAAATCCCTGCAGGACAAGCTTCTGGTGTCGTGCAGTGACTATACCGACGAAGACCTCCCGTTGCTGTACAACTTCGGCTTGAAAAACAAGGACGGGCAGATGTGGTTTGAACCAACTTTGATTCCATACAAGACCTACCTGCTCGCTACAGGTTCACAGACCATCCAGATAAGTGTTTCAGATAGCCTGGGAGCAACTTCGGCGATCCAGACTTTGACGTTCACAGGCGATTCATCGGGCAGCGATAGTCTGCTGAACTCTACCGCCCTTACCATCCGGGAGTATGCCTATCTTGGCAGGCTAGATTATGTCAGCCTGGTCTCTTGCTCTCTCTATCAGATGATCGGATATCAGAATCTTTTGACTTGGCAGAAACACAATTTGTTGGACTCTATGGTGGCTTCGCTTTACACTGCACTTGGAAACAGGATATTCAGCGCATCTGTTGTGGGCGAATATGTCTCTGTGACGAATCTCTTTTCAAAAGAAGCATGTATGATTTCCAATGGTTCGTTCTTCAAATTACTAGAATCAGCTCAATTTGCCAGTAATTCCTTCCAACCAAGTCTTGACGATAGTAAGACGCAAAGCATCTCAACGAACTTCATTTCGATCATAAGCAACCTCATGGATGTATTTCAACAAAGCTGTTCTTCATACTCTCTAACACCCTTGCACAAGTTTACATTCCTGCAAAGCTCCAGGATCACAGAATTCAATGTGATGAAGAGATCAGCTCAGTTTTATCTTCCGGGTGAGTTGCCTCTCACGGTCCATGTCCCCAACATCAATGCTACAACTGTGGTGCAACATGTCAATTTGATGACCGACGTGCGGCTGACAACCAGCCCGAGCTCTCCTGAGACCTTCCTCATTCCTTCTTCTGTGCAACAACTTGACATGTTCCTTCAAAACCCGGTGCTGGATGCCATACAGGTGGAGGAGAACATGTTGAGTGATTTGACCGTGTCATTGAGCGGGAAGATGTCTTCTCTCACGCTCGCTTACCATGACAGCTTCCAGCCTCTAGTGCTGCAGAACCTAATCGACCCGATCCTGATCAACCTTCCGTTCGACGTCAAGACTGTGCAGGCACTGATCTGCTCTACTACCTCGGCGTCAGGTCAGTCAGACTGTACCTGGTGGCCTCAGAGGCTGGGGTGTGCCTTTTATGACCCGACGAACAACAGCATGTCGTTCCGCGGGTGTTACTTGCGCAACATGAACGAGGTGGCCGCGACAGGTGTCGCTCAGTGTGCCTGCAACCATCTTACCTCCTTCTCTCTGCTCATCAACACGTACGTGGCTGTATGCGGCGACGGCGTCATACAGGGGTCGGAGGGCTGCGACCAAGGAAGTCGCACGGGAGGCGGCTGCTCCAACAGCACTTGCCAGGTCACTCAAGGATGGCTGTGCCTTGGGCAGCCGAGCGTCTGCTGCGGGCCTTGTCCTCCTGGTCAGCAACGCATCGGATGCTCCTCGACCTCAGTTGGCACCTGCCAGAACTGCTCGGCTGGGACGGCCAAGTCCGTCTACGGCGCCTTCGACACTCAATGCAGCCCCTGCCCTTACGGCACTTACTCTCTCAGCGGAGCTCAATACTGCAACAACTGGCTGGTCTGTCCTGCTGGGTATGAGCGGACAGGAAACTCGTCGACGTCTGCCGGCACGTGTGTGGCTTGCGCGTATGGGTACTACAACCCGATCCCAGACTCTTCGTGCGAACAAGTCCCTGCTTGCAACCAGACTGAGTTCCCGGGCTCATACAGGACCGCCTTCAACATCTCGTATGAGGGGGTATGCCTTCCCTGCTCTATCGGCACATATCAATACCTGGGGAATCGCATAAGCCCCTGCCTCACATGCCCTGCCTACAAGACAACCCCCTCGAGCGGATCGTTTGGTAAGAGCTCCTGCCAGTGTATAACGGGGCTGGTCGAGGACCCAGCCACAGCTGGCTGTGTTTGTGATCGGTACAAGAACTCGTCCGGAGATGTTGTTGCTGGGTTCTTCGGCACCGCAGGTTCTTGCTCGCCCTTCTGCAGCACAGTCACATCAGCAACGTCGATTTACACGGGGCAGGTCAACAGCTCTCTCCCTATCACTTGCATCAACGGAGCGTGCGCTACCAACGCTAGCGACACCATCTACTATGGCTCCTGCGTTTGCGATCGTTACTGGTTCGGGTCGAGTTGCAACGTAGAGGCCAAACCCGCGTACACGTCTGGATTCGTTCCTCCCCAGAGAGACAAGGCGTCTACCTGGAACTCCAGCTTCTCGTCCATCTTCTTTCCTGCAGGCGCTGTCCCAGCTGGGGTCTCGCTGACCTTGGATATCTACACCTACGCGGAGCTGATCGCCATCGGAGCGATCCAGAGCCCTCCCGCGGGAGTCGCTCTCTTCTCAGAGCTGCTAGACTTCGGTCCATCAGGGACCAAGTTCAACTCGCCCATCACCATGACGATCAAACTCTCCGGAGAGCCACCTGGAGGAGTCGTGAACATTGCCTTCTTCGACCAAAGTACACAGCAGTGGGAGGCTCTAGTGTCAACCTACGACGCTGCCAGCATGACTGTCAGCGCTCAGGTCGATCATTTCACCGTGTTTGCCGGGTCAAATCAGTCAGTGACTGTTACAACTACCACCACGACAACGGCGGCACCAACCACACCAGCCACCACCTCATCTCCGGGCTCCCCCCCCTCCTCCTCACCAGGACCTTCACCGTCGTCTCCCTCTCCCCCAGGCCCCTCCCCTCCCCCAGGCCCATCACCCCCCACCTCCTCCACTTCCCCTGGTCCTTCTTCAAGTCCTACTTCCTCACCTGCCGGCGGCACCACCACGACCAGCAGCAGCAGCAGCAGCAGCAGCAGCAGCAGCCCAACCGCTGCTGCTCCTGGGCCATCAACAACCGCGGCTCCCAGCCCACCAGGTGCGGTCAGCGGCGGGGGAGGAACACCCATTGGCGCCATCGTGGGAGGTGCCGTTGGTGGTGTCGTGGTCCTGGCGGCCGTCGTCGGCTACTTCCTCTACCAACGCAGGGCACGAGAGACCATCCCTGTGGTCCCTGTAGTGAGCGCGTCCACGGTGATGGTACCGCTGCTGTCAGAGGAGGGCGAGGACGGAATCGCTACCGGAGAGAATGCCACAGAGGAGAGCGGGACAGGACAAGAGCGAGAAGGGTCGCGAGCTTCTACCGACGCCAACGCTGCTCGATCCAACATCGAGTCGAGCCAGCAGCCGGCAGAAGGAAGTGTCAAAGGCACCGCTGCTTCCTTGGAGGCCCCAGCTGAAGACCAAGAAGCACACGAGCAATCCAGTGCTGAGCCTAGTAACGCTCTAGCTGAAGGTTCCGAATCCAAGGAACTGCAGAGGGAGGTGCAGCAATGGTCAGGAGAGCAGTCAGCTGGGAGCCGAGAAGAAGGAGCTCCTTTAGACACGTCGGTAGAGCACACTATGCAAAGTGAGATCTCGAGCCATGGCTGGAGAAGCCCCGAGAGCGATACAGCAGCAGGAGCAGGAGCAGGAGCAGGAGCAGGAGCAGGAGCAGGAGCAGGAGCAGGAGCAGGAGCAGGAGCAGGAGCAGGAGCAGGAGCAGGAGCAGGAGCAGGAGCAGGAGCAGGAGCAGGAGCAGGAGCAGGAGCAGGAGCAGGAGCAGGAGCAGGAGCAGGAGCAGGAGCAGGAGCAGGAGCAGGAGGAGCAGGAGCAGGAGCAGGAGCAGGAGCAGGAGCAGGAGCAGGAGGAGCAGAAGGAGATTCCAGCGGTCCAGCTGATAGAACTCAGAGTGGTACAGCAGCTCAAGACCCCATCGCCTCCATCGACCTCTCCATCAATGAGCAGGCAAACCACTGAGCAGAATGTCACTATGACATCTGATGTTCAATAAGTATGATGTCAGCCTAGTGTGTGTGAACATGATGACCTTACAACTTGTATAACCTTTAGAGTACACTACGATGCTTCTGATTCGGTCAGCCCTCCTTTCAAACTCTCACTATCCATCCGAGTACTCACTTGAAGGTCCCAGCATATCCAAAAGTTGTTTTCTTGTTTGCTACTCAACTCGCGAGATTTCACTCAACTTTGAGTAAAGTTTACTCAGCAACTCCGAGCCGTCTCAGTGGTACTTTTCTTTCCCAAGTTGACTGAGCCGGGGCGCCGGGCCCGTCGGCAGCGCCCCAGCCCGTCTCAGAGCAGCAGATGCTCCAGCTCCAGCTCCCCGTCGCCGCGAGTCGCCATCGTGACCGCCCTTACTACCTCCCTCATCGCCCACGTCACTCCCTCCCTCACGGCGTTCTGCTGCTGCTGCTCGTGCTGCTTGTGCCTTCTAAGCAGCTTGCTCTCAAGCTCCGAGTCGCCGCGAGTCGCCATG